>NC_079439.1:66131572-66214072 GCF_903798145.1 Danio aesculapii
ACAGAACGTAGCCTTCTGGGCTGAAAAATGCAGCTCATAAAAACACATTCTTCTGCACATGGTGTTCACAGGCAGACACGGTGACCAGTGCTTTGTTGTGTTCAATGAAAATGTATTAATTCACTCATTCATTCATTTTCTTTTCAGCTTAGTCCTTTTATTAATCTGGGGTCGCCACAGCGGAATGAACCGCCAACTTATCCAGCATTTGTTTTATGCAACGGATACCTTTCCAGCTGCAACCCATCACTGGGAAACACATTATTCACACACACATACACTACAGACAATTTAGCCAACCCAATTCACCTGTACCGCATGTCTTTGGACTGTGGGGGAAACCGGAGCACCAGGAGAAAACCCACGCGAACGCAGGGAGAACATGCAAACTCCACACAGAATACCTACTGACAGCACTACCTACTGTGCCACTGCGTCGCCTTAATATATTAATTATTTTATGATAATGAAGTCTTCTTTGACATTTTAAGCAGAAATGTCACTGTTTTTAATCAGATTTATCTGTAAAACTACAATAAAAGGATAAAATAGTTTGTTTTTAACTTATAAATGCAATTTAAATTTTTTTAGTAAATAAAACTTATGTTTAATAAACAAATGTTACCCTGATTGAAAATATGAGCTCCTTAGTGTTTAGTTGTTTTTCTAGTTAGTATTTTCTAGGGCTGCATGGGCGATTAATCGAAAAGTAATCGAAATCGACATTATGATCTAATTTTTCCAGGTCAATTTTTTCAATAACCTACTGCAGGTGGAGTCATGTGACCCCGCTCTGTTAAGGCTGATTTATACTTCTGCGTCGAATGCATGGGTATGGTCTGGCACAGTCTTTATACAGTCGCACATGCATCTCTCAAAAAATGTAACTACACGCTGACGTTTGCACTATATTGACGATGATTGGAAGCTGCCCCAGAGATGCCTTGAGAAGGCATATTTGCTATTATAATACAATTATTATTTACATTAAAATATTTGTATAGAGAAGATTCAAGAAAAGCACTGTTTAAAATATTAGTTGCAGGATATACAAGTTATTTTATTTAGAAGAGATACTGCTTATTTTCCACATTTAATATGAAAAACTGTTAATTTTGTTTCCAAAAGTGCAAGTTATTTATTTACACTTTTTCATAAGAAAAAAAGTGTTTGTTTTAGACAATGTGTGTGTGTTTTTTTTAATAAATTTTTTAAAAAAGAGTTGAATACACAGTAATGAGTAGAACATTAACAGTATACAGTATTTTTAGGGAAAAAAGAAGGAAGAGAAAAGAAAGATAAATAAATAAATAAAATTTATAAAAATAAAAAACAGCAGTGTGGTCTAATTCAAAACAATATTACAATATCGCGGTGTGTCCTAGGCAACGTGTGTTTTAATTTCAGTTGTTCAACAATGATGTTTAATAAATAATAATAGATAGATAGTGTGTGTTTCCTTCAATTATTTTTAAATCAGGTAATGCACCCTTCATTCAAAAATCCCTCACTTGTAATATGTGAGCATATTTACTGTACAAAACTTATCAGTGAACTATGATAAGTAAAAAAAATAACGTAAATAAAATAATCATTCATTAATTATAGTCAAGTTAAAATGTTCAATTGATTGAGATTTAGATTTTAGGCCAAATTGCACAGCCCTAGTATTTTCCCTTTTTTCCATCAAACAAATAAGCATGGTTATTCTGCATTATGAACGTAAAATTCATTTTTTTTCCCAGAAAATGTTAGTTATGCCATTTTTTTTTTTGTTTCAAGCACAAATCAAATAAAATGTAATAATAAAACCATCTGTTGTAATACAGTTAAAGACCCCTGAATTTTTAGCCTGTTTATTTTATCCCCAATTTCTGTATAATGGAGAGAAGATTTTTTCAACACATTTCTAAACATAATAGTTTTATTAAGTCATTTCTAATAACTGATTTATTTTATCTTTGCCATGATGACAGTAAATAATATTTTACTAGATATTTTTCAAGACACTTCTATACAGCTTAAAGTGACATTTAAATGCTTAACTGGGTTAATTAGGTAACTGTAGGTAATTGTATAATGATGGGTTGTTCTGTAGACTATCAAAAAAATCTAGCTTAAAGGGGCTAATAATTTTTACCTTAAAAATTACCTTAATTTTTTTACCTTAAAAAAAATCAAAGGGGGGCTAATAACTCTGACTTCAACTGTATATACAGTAATGAGCAACAATAAAACTGGTTAAGAAATGCAAATTTTAGGTGATATTTTAAAATAAAAATATGCATGAAATGTATTTTGTTATCCAATTGTTGCTGCTGTTTTTGTTTTCAACATACATTTATGGAACTAGTAAATTTTAAAAATAAGAAAAAATCTAATTCATTATCAATGTTGTTTTAAAACATACACGTTATCTTCACTGGAAAAAAAATAAACAGTGGTTAAGACACAGATTTCAGGTTACATTTACAAGTGTAATACATTAAATATTTATTTTTTGTTTCAAACATAAATATAATCAAATGTAGTGATATTTATGCTTAAAGTAAGAAAAACATAATGATGTATGTTGTTCATTACATAAAATGTATTTATTTTTACTGGATAACGACATTTGTTCTATAGGCTTTAGAACTGAGAAATATATCAGAGACACTTTTAGCCTATATATTATTTCCAAATATTACTTATAGACAACTTTTAAACAACTTTATAATAACACTGAGGTAAAGTTGGTTTTATATTCGCATATTTGGACTTTCACCTACCAAATATACTTTCAGAAAAGTATTCCTGCGAAATTCTAAATAGGAAAATCATATTAGCAGTCAATATCTGTCGAAGTACAGCATTGTTCACATACAATTAAATAGTGCTAATGCTGGTTTGAAGTCATACTTGCATGCGATTTCACCCCCAATATTCAAAGTAGCATGTCACAAGTTGTCACTGGTCAAAAAAAGAACGAATGTGCTATTATAAACCAACTTTACCCAAACTATAATAACCTCCGACCAAAAACAGATGACTAAACATCGTTTTTACTCTAGAGATCACATCACATCACTTTCAGCTCAAAAATCCCTCCACGAATACTACGACTTGAGATATATGACAGGATGTGGATGTACACCAATTCAGTTTTCCTCTGTGAAATCATGACCAAAATTTAATATTTTGCTTTCGGTACAACACAAAAGTAAGTTATTTAATAAACATACCATAATTTGCTTACATACAAAAATAGACGTCTCCAAAACTAACTTTCAACAAACACACAAATAATACTCCTACCAGAAAGGGATTCTCCTCAATAAACACTTCGCGGACTCGAGACACTTTACTTACTTGTCAGTAAATCCCTCCGCAAATACTACGACATGTGAATGATGACAGGATAATAACGATGCGCACGCTGTTGCTGTTTTCCTCAGTAATCTGTTCTCAGAAAATTACGGAATCCCAATGGAACTGCAGGAATGTCCAAACTCGAAAAGCGGAGCGCGAAAACACATTTCCAAACGGCAGTTACATAATAAGCAGACTGAAACTTCCCTCCCCAATCCTCTCTCCTCTTCTCTCAGACATCCATAAACAAGCAACATCTATCACTATAAACAAAAACGGCCGACAATTTAACCCTGTCGTTAACGGTTTACTATAGTTACAATGTATCTTATTAGTCCCAAAATAGAAGCTTTTCCATAAGCAGTTCAAAAAGACTGACTATTGATTTAACCCTGTCATTAACGGTTTACTAAAGATACAATGTATCGTTTCGTTCCAAAAATAGAAGCAGTTCCATGACATTCTTTTTATTTTACATCTCACCTTAGCGCAAAGTGTGGTGCTCATTGCTAAAGAATGACACCTTAATCCCATATTTGAAAGTGGTTGAAATAACCTCAGCTGACAATAACCTCTACAATCTCCTCATGATGAGACTTTCTGTGGTTTGAGGCAGTTTGTATTTCACAAGAACGATTTTTTTTTCTTCTTCGCGGAGCCTGTCTGTTATTCTCTGCTACAATGTTGTAGTGTCTCATAATGACGTCGTTTCTTTCTATATTTTCTCCCCTCCCCCTCTAACTTGGCAACTTCATCATAGCAAAAGGCCTGTTATTGTACGCCAAACGCGTTTGTTTAGACAGTTCAGCAATACCAAAATGAAGCCAGTGCTTTCATTCAGGTCATTGTTTTATTGCTTGTGTCAGTCTCCGAGTGGCTCGGCTTGAGAATAGAGCGTTTTATTTGATTTAGTTAAACTGATATTTTAAAAGTTTATTGAATGTTGAGATTTTAAAAAATGTTATAGCCGAACAATCACATTTACTCTATGACTGGCTCTTGTCACAACTCAAATATACACAAAAATTCTTGCTGCCACAAACTATTTAATTAAATCAAATTATGTTTTCTAGTCATCTCAACTTACATCAATCAAACTGACTAAAAAAATAAATTATTAATTTCTTTTCTGCTTAGTTTCTTTATTAATCATGGATCTCCACAGCAGAATGAACCGCCAACTTCTCCAGCATATGTTTTTTACGCCCTTCCAGCCGCAACCCAACACCATACACTCTTGCATTCACACACTACAGGCAATTTAGCTTATTAAATTCACCTATAGCGCATGCCTTTGGACTGTGGGGGAAACCGGAACTGAACATGGGGAGAACATGCAAACTCCACACAGAAATGCCAACTGACCCAGCCTCAGCCTGACTAAAAATATTAAGTTAAACTGTGTGTAACTTAAAAAATGTAGTTGAAACCTGATTAACGTATTTAAATAATTTAAAGCAATATGCAAATATTTGTTCTCTTGACTTTGTCATACATTTTTTTTGCAGTGTAGTTTGGTTGCAGTGAAAGCTTTCATTCATCCAATTGAAAAAACTAGACTAATGGTTCACATCTAAATTTTACCACTTGACCCAGTGAACAATAAATAATTTGCCTTAAACAATATTTTATATTTCCATGAGAACAATTTTATAAAACCTGGTACATAGCATATTTGTCTTGTTTAATATAGTCAATTATTTTAAATTCTCTTTTTGTTCTAAACAAGAAGATATAGCTTTAATCAGACAATAAGTCCCATAAAGTGTTCATTCATCCAAATAAATAAAAAAATAGGGTAATGGTTTCACATCTTAATTTGATCACTTGAGCTAAGTAAAAATAAATAATTAAACAATATTTTAATTAATAAGTCCATGAAAGTACAAAGACTATTGAGCTTCTGTTTCAAGAGTTCTCACTTAGATATGCTTGGCGTATAAAGCAGGTTTGGCTGCTGTCCCGGGAGAGAACCCTGAGCTCTGAGATATTTAAGCCCAGGGCTCCCACCCGGTCGATAAGCATATCAGGAGATCCGAGATCAGGTAGGTCTCGAGAGCTACCCCTTTAGAAAAGAGAGGAAAAGGAGGAGATGGGGTGGAAGGGGGGATTCTTACAAACGAAGATAGAGCAGTAGGGAGAAAATGATCCATTTATAGTAAACTAGGATCACTCTGATTGGATTATTACTGATTACGTGGCCAGACGTGCTCAATCATATCACGTGCTCCTCTCGAAATTAGTTTCTGAAACTTCACTTATGTATATATATATGTATATATATGTAATATATGTAATATATGTACTGGCCTGTGTGGATAACTTGATAATTTTACATTGGTCAAAACAAATATTTATTAGTTGAGCTCTTAATCAAAAATATGTTTTGAGCTTAAAATATATTTATTGAAAAATAAAATAAAATAATATTAAACTGAAATGAAAGATCCATTTTTAATTGAATAAAGTACTGCTTGAAAGTCTTGTAGAAGGTATTAATCAGGAAATGAAAATATAGTCACTACTCTGTCACTTACTCAACCTCAAGCGAGTTTCCTTTTTCTGTTGAACACAAATAATATTTTGAAGAATGTTAGAAACATAATCTATATATGTATTTGTATTTTATATTTATACTTCCATAGTAGGATAATAAATGCTATAGAGACAGTCATTGATTACTGGTTTTCAGCATTTTTCAAAATAACTTCTTTTGTGTTCAAGAGAAGAAAGAAACAGACAAGTTTGTGACAACAAGTGAAGGATGAGCAATCAATGACAGAATTTATCAATCCTTTAAAAGGAGAGATCTTGAAGGGAAAATTAGGTCATTGCAGACAGGAGCAATGCAATATCTCAGCAATTTCTTGGGTAGTTACTTAATTCTGAGGATATGAATATGAGTCATGAGGCTTTCAACACTAATGCAGTTTTAACTGGTCTTAGGGAACTGCAGCCAGCTGACCTGCTCAGTCAATATGAACATCATACAATGACTAGGGTAAACAAAGATTTCTAAAAAAAAAAAGATTTCATAAGAGCATTTGAGATTTAAGATTTTTAACCCTTTAACTGCCTGCTCTACCAAATTGTTGACCATATTTTTGACTGTTTTAAATAATGACTGTTAAAGTCATTTAAAGCATGACTGTTTTAAATAATAATTAAAGTCAAACAAACACTATCCTATTGCACTGCTACACTTGATTTTGGTTTCATTGTGAAAAAAAATAAATAAATAAAAAATAAGAAAATGTGTTAAATGAGAATCTGGAATATTTTTATGGCATACTTCAAAAAATGATTTAGTATTCAAAAAATGTTTTATTTGGAATATATTTTAAATAAATTCATCTTACACTTCATATTTTATGATTTTGTATTAATTCCGGTACTTTTACCATAAACCGACATATCAACCATTTGGTAAAGGTTGATATGTTAGTAATTATGAGATGTGCTGAAAAAAAATGCATTGTGTGTGTTAACTAGCAACATTAGGAGTTAAGAAATGCAATCCAATTTTTTTTCTTGGTGAGGCAGTTAAAGGGATAATGTGGATAGCGTTGTTTATTTAAATATTAGTATTGATATAGGTGAAGTAACACAATTTTATCCACACACAGTGTCTTTAAATAACATTTTCATGATTTAATTTGCGAATATAATGCATTATTAAAAAAAGTTTTATTTTTGCTTTCACAAGGATTATTGGGTACTAACAGCACTGAGAAACGTGAGGCCAGTACTAGTACGCCCAGAGGATCTAATTGGTTCAATTGTTATATTGTATTGTATTCCTCTGGTCCTGTGCTGTGGTGGGTGGGATTAGGAGGATTTAGAAGCTCTCATTTTTTAATTCATAATTTACACTTTATATAAAAGGTTTGGATCATTAAAATGTTATTCATTCATTCATACATTCATTCGTTTTCTTTTCGGCTTAGTCCCTTTTTTTAATCCGGGGTCGCCACAGCGAAATGAACCGCCAACTTAAGCGTACTGCACTAGCAAATATTAAAATATAATCACAAATATGGCTAATTAACGGTACAGAGTAAGTTTGTGAACTTGTTTTTTTAATTGTGAATTTATTGTATTTATTTTTTACATTAAGAAGATAAAGGTTTCACTTAAATATATATTTTTAACATGCAGTTTATTTACAAAATAAAAAATAAAATAAAAAAATCTGCACTGTAAATATATATATCTATAGAGAAAGAGAATGTTTCGAGTTTCAATGCTTGGGCCCTATACCTGGAATTGCCCCCAAATCACAAAGTTGGTCCCTGTTTGTGGAAAAGAAACATTCCACTGATGTTAAAGCTTCTTAATGGAATCATACATACATCATATTCATTGAGCATATTCATTCAGTGAGCATGTGGGAAAAAAAGACTAAATCTTTTCACATGTCTGATACTAACGATTTAATGTTAAATGAATATGTGTACATAAATAAAAATATAGGTTTTATTTGTCATGAATCTTGTTCCAGAGCCAAACAGCACTTTATAGTAGCTCATATTGTGTAGTACCGTAGCCAGGGGGGGATCGGGTGGTTCGAAAGACCAATCCCTCATTGACAATAGTTCCAGAATTTGTACCATACATAACTAATCGAAGAAGGCTTTAAGACCAAGAAGTAACTAGTAAAGTCACCTTTCACTACTGACCTCCTGTATTGTGTTAGATAGAGAAAACATTTTACAAGTAACTTTTATTCTAAATCTTGGACCTTATTCTTGAAAAAAAAAGTCCAATAAAAAGGCGTGAAGCACCAAAAGTTCATTTTGAAGCTTATAAAATATAATTTTAATATTAATTAGGCAATTGTTGTTATCCAGGAATTTTCAAATGTATTTTTTACAAGAGAGGCTAGAAGAATCAGGAAGCTCTACATTATTATTATTATTATTATTATTATTATTATTATTATTATTATTATTATTATTATTATTATTATTATGCTTACATTTTTTATTATTCAAGTGGCCAGGGATGGGCAGTATTTATGATACAAGTATTTCAAATGCATATTTCAAATATAAAATAGTATTTTGTCATTTGGATTTGATGGGGTTTAGGAAAATGGATTATTTTTTTGGATCAAAATACTTTAGTGTCTTGTATTTTTAAAATACTGTAAAATACTTTGTAAGAATTCTACATGATGACACCATAAAAATGCGGGACATCCTGTTTTATGTTGTGTATTGAAGAGAACCACTGCAAAAAAAAAAAAAAAAATTATGGAAATGACTAAGATTGAAGATTTTAGTAGTTTTCAGAAATCATGTTTTTAGAGTAAGTGTTGAAGATTTCAATTGCAAAAAAATCTACATTTCTATAAAAATATGAGCAAAAAATTTAAATAATCTGTTCATATACCACCCTTTTAAAATATAAGACTGTTAACTAAGAGTGTTAATTTTACTGGCCACGCAATGGATACAAACACAACTAAGAGATATAGTGCTATGTTCCAACTCATCATCTGTATTACATGGTTTTTACAGTGATTAGAGAGATCAAGAGATCTTCAAGACAGGACTTTCTGTATGAAATTTGTACAAAATGTATACTAAAATCAAAGAGAAACAAAGGTTTATGTATACCGACTCATGTACAGGAGTCGAGGTGAATGAGTTGGCTATTAAACTTGCTCAAAGAAAAATGTTATCAATCATTGTTTATTTTACTAAGTCACTTTAACGGTGAAGGGATTGATCAAATAGCCTTATTGATGAAAAGTTTGCGAAGAAATGTCATGCTCCCTTGTGAAAGTATTTTGTAGTGTTTTTTAAAATACAAAATACAGTATTTTATTTTGATACTTGATTTGATACTGTAGTTTATTTTGATACAAGTAAAATTGAGATATTTGGTATTTTATTTTAAAATACCTTTCAATGCATTTTTGCCCATGCACTGTAAAAATGCAGGGTTCCACACAATTTATTCATGTTGTCCCAACACAAATCAATTAAGTTAACTTAACACTTTTAACAAATTTATGTGGATTGAACATAAAAAATTAAGTTGTCCCAATGAAATCTCAAGAATTGTGTTGTTTTGGCTCATTTTAAATAAATAGTTTGAACAAGCAAAAAATAAATAAATAAATAAAAAGTTGAATGTGCTGACCAGCATGTTATTTGCCTAATAAAGTACAATTTACTTTGCTTTAATAGGCAGTTTTTAATTTAAAGCCTTAACAGATTCATTTTCCCCCTAATGATTTATGATGTGATAAATTTGTTTAAAAAAAATATACATATAAATAAGTATATATATATTTTTAAATATTTTTTATTCAAAATTTTTAGAAAATGTTTTTGGCACATCAAAAAGTATAATTATGATGACCCCTGACAAGCTAATCCAGCTAAAAATAGTGCTTTAAATGTCACCAAAATGCAGTATTTAAACCTCATAGTTACATAGAAAAAGAGGTGAATAACTACAAAGAGGTCCACTTTTTGAGAAAAAAGAACCACCCCTTTCACCAGGTTATCTATCTGAAGCATGTTTAAGTAGTCGTCGGATGCATTCGAAGCCTAATGATTTCGGCATACGACATTTAATCAATGCAGTTGGTGAAACTGATATTCAAGAAGCAAACGTACTTTTTTTTTTTTTTTTTTTTAGAAGCAAACGTACTCTCTCGAGCACGTCTCTGCGCAGCGCGTGACACAGCGCCCAAACCACACAGCCATGGCAACAAGAAACAATTGCACTTGACTAAAGTTTTTACTTCTCACACTGGTTAGTTTAAAGCGCGTGAAGTCTAATGCCTCCCAAAAAGAATGGAAAAAAGACCAGAGATCAAGCAGTTAAGACGGAGAGTATGGAGACAGAGCAGAAAAACGCCGAAGAATTAACGGAGAGTGACAAAAAGTTTTATCGGGCTCAGATACGCGATTTGGAGGAACGACTGGAAAGGTCAGTTATCATAACCACCGGTTGTTCATGTTACCTTGTTGTATATGTTACATAAAAGTTTTAAGTCAAATGTTTTCAATGAGAATACATCTGAAAGCAAAACTACCCATAAACAAAATTGCACTACTGCACATTTATAACCTATATCCATATATCTAGTCAGTTATCATAACCACCGGTTGTTCATGTTACCCTATTGTTTATGTTACACAAAAGTTTTTACTCAAAGGTTTACAGTGAGAATACATCTAAAAGCAAAACTACCCATAAACAAAATTGCACTACTGCACATTTATAACCTATATCCATATATCTAGTCAGTTATCATAACCACCGGTTGTTCATGTTACCCTATTGTTTATGTTACACAAAAGTTTTTACTCAAAGGTTTACAGTGAGAATACATCTGAAAGCAAAACTACCCATAAACAAAATTGCACTACTGCACATTTATAACCTATATCCATAACCAAAAACAGTGTAAATATGCTCAGGAAACACTCACCTCATGATGTGACAAACTTGAATGAAGTTTCAGTATTTTTTCAAATAAAAGCTATGGTCTAGCAAGTTATCATAACCACTGGTTGTTCATGTTACCTGGTTGTTCATATTATATATATATATATATATATATATATATATATATATATATATATATATATATATATATATATATATACCAGTTTTTACTCAGAGGTTTTCAAGACCGTCAAGAGAATATATCTGAAAGCAAAACTGCCCATAAACAAAACGTAACGCAATGGGAACATTCTCAGGAAAACACTCACCTCATGATGTCGATTGGACAAACTTGAATGAAGTATATATTTTAAATAAAAGTTATGCTATCATTATTGAATCTTTAGAATTCAGCATAACAGTAGCTTAATTATATTTAGGTTATTCGTAGCTCATATCGGTGCCTTTGAGGAAACTAATATGAAATAGACTTTGGATTATATCTGGTGTTAATAATTAACCAGGCAACATACTTCACCAAATATGTCATCATAGCCTCAACAGGAAACACTTGCCTAATACAAGAATCGTGGCCTTGTCTTTTTTCCTCACAGATACCAGCATAAATGTGATGAATTGGAGGTTCAAGAAAAGGACTTGTCCGCTAAGATCAATAATGTGGAGAAAGAGAAGAAAGACATCGTTCTGTTCCTAAAACGCACACTGGCTAAGAAAGAGGATGAGCTGAATGATCTGGCGGAAACATTATCAAGGCACCAGCAAGCCCAAGAGGCAGAGAGAGAGTCATTTGAGTTACAGCTGAGCGTGCTTAGACGAGAACTCCAGGAAAATAAGGAAAAATACACATCTGAGAATATGACACTTGGTACAAGATTGTCCACAGTTACATATCTGTATATATACACAGTACAATATAAACACTGAATGAAAGTAAAGCGTATTAGTTGACATTAAAGAGAGAAAAAATATACTCAAATATTTGATCATACTGAAGTTGTTCCAAACATTTCAGTTTCTTTTTTTCTGTCGAACACAAAAGATATTTTGAAGAGTGTTGGAAATAGACGCTGACATCCATAGTAGGAAAAACAAATACTATGAAAGTCAAAAGCTACTGATTTCTGGCAATTTTATGTACAAAAACATATATGTAATCACATTCTTCAAAATATCTTCTTTCATGTTCAATATAAAAGGGAACTCAAACAGGTTTACGTAAATGATGATAGGATTTTCATTTTGGAGTGAACTACACTTTACACTCTAAATGTCAGACTGAATTTTCAGATTGCTTATTAAAATGTGTTTACCTTTTTGTGTTCAGCCGGTAAACTGGCATCCTTGGAGGAGTTTTCTACGCAGAGAGAGACGCTTATGGCAGAACGCAGGTCTTTGGAAGAGCAGCTTCGAAAGCAAAAAGAGGAACATCAAGCTGAAATCTATAATCTGGAGAAAAAAGCTGTGTTGGACAATGACAGGTGAGCATGTTCATATCACATACTGGAGCTATTGGTGTGCTCCGCAGATGAGTGGGCTTGACAAACCACCTGTAGGACGTACTTCCTTATCTCGTGATTTCAACAAGTTTCTGAAAACTACTTGCAATTTTTTGTGTTCTTCGCACAGGTGAGTGGGCTTGACAAACCACCTGTACGACACACTTTCTCTCCATATGCATTGATTAGACTTGTATATTTAATAACGTATCCAACTGCTCAATCAGCCAATCACATGGCAGCAACTCAATGCATTTAGGCATGTAGACATGGTCAAGACGATCTGCTGCAGTTCAAACTAAGCATCAGAATGGGGAAGAAAGGTGATTTAAGTGATTTTGAACGTCGCATGGTTGTTGGTGCCAGACGGGCTAGTCTGCGTATTTCAGAAACTACTGATCAACTGGGATTTTCACGCACAACCATATCTAAGGTTTACAGAGAAAATCGTCCGAAAAGGAGAAAATATCCAGTGAGCGGCAGTTCTGTGGGCGCAAATGCCTTGTTGGTAGAGTTTAGAGGAGAATGGCCAGGCTGATTCAAGCAGATATAAAGGCAATAGTAACTCAAATAGCCACTTGTTACAACCGAGGTCTGCAGAAGAGCATCTCTGAATGCACAACACGTCGAACCTTGAGGCGGATGAGCTACAGCAGCAGAAGACCACACCGGGTGCCACTCCTGTCAGCTAATAACAGGAAACTGAGGCTACAATTCGGACAGGCTCACACGCCATGTCATAAAGCGTGAATCATCTCAGACTGGTTTCTTGAACATGACAATGAGTTCACTGTACTCAAATGGCCTCCACAGTCACCAGACCTCAATCCAAGAACACCTTTAGGATGTGGTGGAGCAGGAGATTCGCATCATGGATTTGCAGCCGACAAGTCTGCAGCAACTGTGTGATGCTATCATGTCAATATGGACCAAAATCTCAGGAATATTTCCAGTATCTTGTTGAATCTATGCTATGAAGGATTAAGGCAGTTCTGTAGGCAAAAGGGGATCCAACCAAGTACTAATAAGGTGTATCTAATAAAGTGGCCGGTGAGTTTATATATATAGAGAGGGCTTATTTTATGATTTGAAGTGCTTCTTTTATCCTCACTTGTAAGTCGCTTTAGATAAAAGCATCTGCTAAATCCGTAAATGCAAATGCATCAGATATCAAAGCTGTGGGTAGTGTTTTCATATACAAAAAATTGTCACAATACAAATATGTCCACAATTAATATAGTCAATTATTCAACCCAGGACTTTATAAATTACATACATGTCAAATGAGAGACAGCTTTCCATTCATGATCATTTTCAATGAATGGCTGCAATGTACGGCTTTACAAAGAGGCAGTTGTTCGGTAAACAAGTGGATCTGTTGCTTGGTACAGTATATTTGTATAGTGCTGCATTCAAAAAGAGGTTCTCGTTGTTTATAGTTTAAAATATGTGGGTATTACTGCAATTAACAGTCTAAAATGGTTACACTTGTTTTATAATTGCACTTTACAGTGTAATTCTACATTTAAGCGGTAAGTACTTAAGCATAATTTACTGGTACTATTAGTTTGTAAAATGTAACATGGATACTGTAAACTGTAAAATCCATGTGTCAACAAAATTAGGGTAATGGTACAATAAGGGGGTGGCATGGTAGCTCAGTGGTTATCACTGCGGTTATCACTCACAAAAAGAAGGTCGCTAGTTTGAGTTCGGGCTATACCAGTTGCCGTTTATGAGTGCGTGTGTGGATGCAAGAGTGTATGGGTGTTTCCCAGTACTAGGCATGAGCCACGTAAAACATATGCCGGGATAGTTGGTGGTTCATTCCGCTGTGGTGACTCTGATTAATAAGGGACTAAGCTGAAGGAAAATGAATGAATAAATGTTACAATAAGATCTGAATAGTGGAGGCATTAACTGACACAAACTAACAATGACCAATGCTTTTTTACAGTATTTAAACATGTCTGTTAATTAAATGTTAAACTTTTTAAATTGGAATATTTAAATTTATTGAGTGTAATATTGATCAACACAATATTTGATTTAAAGATGTATTTATATATGTGCTGATAACAACAACAACAACAAAAACATTTGATCTTTTATTTTAACTAATGTTAACCTTCTATGAAAGATAACATGTCTCATTATCAAATTAAATTTATAAAAGGGATTTTATAGACATAGAAGGCATCTTAAATGTCTACTTTAATGTTTCAAAATACATTTAAATATAGGTTAAATAATGTCCCATTGTCATTCAGTGAAACATATATTTTTGTAAAAATAAAACTACATACTTATTCTGTACTTTAAATAGAATATATATAAAAGAATAAGTGATCAATCATAGAAATTTTTATAATATTTTAAATGATTAAAAACTTCTTGTTGACAAATGGGTGAAATCTAGTGGTTTAAAGGATAGTGGCAAAGTATGAAGATTGAATTTTTTTAGCAATGATAAGTCATGGTGTAATGGAGAGATGCTGGAAAGGTTGGGGATCCACATGCAGTTTATTAAAGAGAAGTAGGGCAGGCTATGGTCAGAACAGGAGCAAACAGGAGCAAAAAGTATTCCAAAATACCCACATAGGCTCATTCTGAAAACGTAGCTCTATATACATTTCTGGAGTTTGCTGAATTTCATCTTTAAAACGAATGCTACGGTGTTATGACACCATACTTTTTGCACTTACCAGCTGACCGCTTACCTCCATATGAATGGCTTTCCCGCTGTTACCAGTTTTTCCAGTTATCTAGGCGAACCCAGAGAGCAGTTGACCATGATGATGGGGTTTGAGCCCAGCGCAGAACGGTTCCAGAAATCAGGGAAGACAAAAACAGAAGCCAGAAAAAAATTAACAAGTAAATAACAGGGTGAGAATGTGGTAGCTTTTCTTTTTCTGGTTTTCTTTAAAAAAAACTGTCGGTTAGGTTTTGGGAATGTGGGTGGGCGGGTCAATCGTGCTATTGAAAACACTATTGGTTGGGTTTAGGGAAAGTGGAGGGTGGGTCAGTCGATCGGTCGGTCAGTCGGTCAGTCGACAGCAGCCTCTGGTAGATTTAAGCGAGAACGGCAGGCTCGAATGGCACTGGCGAGAGAAATTTGAGATCTAAAAAAGCGTACACAGCAGCCTCTGGTGGATTCGTGAAAACAAAAACTGAAAAAAAAAACATAGCTCCTGGGAAATATTTGGTGCTCTGCAGAAATGTATATAGCGGTACATTTTCAGAATGAGTCCGGGTTGCAAAATACGTAGTCAGACAAATAGTCAGGCTAGATGGCAAAGAATCAAAAGACAAGGATCAGAACACAACAAGACAAACAGGAAAAAACGCTTGGTAAAGTTTGTGGGAGCAACAAGACTCAGCATTGTGTATGGAAAGTGAGTGGTTTAAATAGTCCAGATAATCAATAATCATGAGTTTCAGCTGTGTGTGTGTGTATGGTGAGTGTGTCCAAATGACTGTCAGCTGTGAGAGGACTAATGAGTGCAAAACGTTCTGGGAGTTGTAGTTTGGTTCAGTGGCCGAATTGTAGTTCTCCAGCGAGCTGCAACTGCTCGATCGCTGGAGATCATAACACATGGATTGATTCTTGCTCTAAATATGCCTGACGAGGTATGTTGGTTTATAGAGTCACATCGAATAACAATGGGTGAAACTAAATATATTTAAAAGAACATAAATATTACATTTTATTTATTTGACCTCATTTGTTGCTACAGGCTCAAGAAAGAAATGCTACAACATGTTGCAGCAGTAGCAGCTGAATTTCGCCGGGTTTCAGACCAGAAGATGCCCGAGACGACACTGAGGGCCATGCAGGAGAATCTCTCAGTGACGGCACAACTACAGCAGCTCTCAGAGAAAACCAAAGAGCTGCTGAAGGAGAACGATGCCCTACGAGCAAGAGAAAGGGAACTCAAAAGAGAGAACAGCATTACAGAACCACTGCTGCACGAAATAACCAAGAAGAGTGTTGCCAATCAAAAGGTTGCCAATTTATACTTTATACAATCTTTAATTTCGTGCATTTGATTAAAGGTGGGGACTGTTGCCATCTCTGTTTGAATATCATATTGCAGGTAATTTTGGGAATTGTATTTTTTTGCAATTTGTCAACACATATTTCTAGATATGTGCCCAGGGCTACATTTTTGAGAACCGAGAAATATGTACCCAGAGATAGGTGTGCTTTTTTCAGTTTTTGTTTTCACAAATCCACGTGTATATTTTTGACAATCACAATTACGTGAATGGGGCACATTTATGGGATCAAACTCCCGCCTAAAATATAGCGGTCGTGGATAGAAAAATAATAAGCGTAAATCTAAAGTTTGACATTGTGTGTAAAATTATAACGTGCAAAAGTGAAAACTAAATGCACAATAATAAACAACAAGGTCGCGTACTGAAAGATAATGAGCGTGAATCAAAAATTAAAACGCATAAAATTAAGTCAAAGTCTTTCGCCAGGTGGTCCTTCAGTTGACAGAAAAGTGCAAGCAAATGCAATCTGAAGTGGAGAAATGCACCAAACTGAAACAGGATCACCAAGAGCTGCTGGACATTCACTCTGCAGTTTGCACAGAGATTGAGGATCTCAGGTTGAACTTCTTCTCAACGACACTAAAACAGTCCTTAAGTGCACCCAATCATGCATTTTAAAAGCATTACTCCCACTGTATTACAGAAAGAAACATGCAGCGGTTACAGAAGACCTGAACCAAGCCAAAGCTGAAGCCAAGAGACAGAAGAAAAAGCTTGAGGAGGAATGCAGAATGAGAGCGCAGATAAACACAGTTCTAGAAGAAGCAGCTGTAGCTTTGAAGGAGGCCTTGAGGGTGAGACTCAACATATTCTGATAGTTTAATCATAGACAAGGAAGTAAACACTGGTTTGGGTACAGGACGTCCCAGAAGAGGAAGACTCTGAGCTGAAGGTCACTGTCAGACGAAATCAGATGATGCAGAAGCTGCTGGCCGTTCTGGACGGAGCTGCAGCTTTCGGAAAAGGACCTGCTCTTACTGACTTCATGACTTGCAGGTATGAGATTAAAAAGACATCAAAAGTACTGATTTATTCAACCCAGGCTCATTCTGAAAACGTACCTCTATATACATTTCTGGAGAGAGCAAAATACGTCCCAGGAGGAATGTTTTTAATAGTTTTTCAAACATTCCATTTGCGCCTGCTGTTCTCACGTAAATCCATCAGAGGCCACTGTTGACTGACTGTTTGACTGACTGACTGACTGACTGACTGACTGACTGACTGACCCACCCTCCTCCTTCCCTAAACCCATTTAATTGTATTGATTGACCCGCCCACCCACTTCTCTATACCCAACCAACAATTTTCAAAAGAAAAAGAAAAGTCCTCTTCTGATTTTTACCTAGTTTTCAGATTTTACCACATTCTAACCCTGTTGTTTACTTGTTTATTTTATTTTTTGGATTCTGTTTTTGTCTTACCTTTTCTGTTTTTGTCTTAACCCCATCATGGTCAGTTCCTATCTGCGTCTCAAGTCTGCCAACGTACATGACGAGCTAACAGAACAAACTGGTAACAGTGGGAAAGCCATCCGAGGTAAGCGGTCAGTTGGGAAGCGCGAAAAGGAACAGCGTCATACCGCCCCGTATCGTTCGTTTTAAAGACGAAATGCAGCCATATGTACTTCTGGCTACATAATTTGCGAACTCCAGAAAC
This sequence comes from Danio aesculapii, assembly GCF_903798145.1. NCBI lineage: Eukaryota > Metazoa > Chordata > Actinopteri > Cypriniformes > Danionidae > Danio > Danio aesculapii. The sequence goes on from NC_079439.1 coordinate 66,149,572, forward strand.
GTATATAAGACTACGTTTTCAGAATGAGCCTATTTATGAGATCTAAGACAAAAAAATCTGATAACAGGTACATTTATGTTCAGTCATGGATGTCAGTAATCTAATCGTTGACCTTATTCTGAATAAGGAAATATTATGATTAGGATTGTTTTAGACAACACAGGCTCATTGTGGAAATGTACCGCTGTATACATTTCTGGAGAATGCAAATTATGTAGCCAAAGCTATGTATGGCTGCATTGCGTCTTTAAAACGAATGCTATGGAGCGGTATGATGGCGCCGACGGCTTCTGTTTGTTTTCAAGCTGCCAGCTTTACCTCCCTGTGGATGGCTTTTCCGCTGTTACCAGTATGCTCAGTAGCTCGCCATGTAGGTAGGTTGGGTTTAGTGAAGGGGGTGTTCGGGTCAATCAGTGCTTATGAAAACACTATCGATTGGGTGTAGGGAAGGGGTGGGTGAGTGGAATCGGTCGGTTAGTCAGTCGATTGGTCAGTCGACAGCGGCTTCTGGTGGATTTACGCGAGAACAGCAGGTGCAAATGGCACACGTGAGAACTGAAAAAAGCATAAACAGCGGCCTCTGGTGGATTTGCGAAAAGAAAAACTGCAAAAAAAAACTCCTGGGATGTATTTCATGATCTTCAGAAATGTATATAAGGGGTATGTATCAATAATTAGCCTGGGTTGGTTTTGGAAGATTCGGTGACACTTTATAATAACTACACACTATGAATCATTTAATAAGTACTAGCAAATGGTTAATTCATTATTTGTTAAGCATTAACTTAATAAAGGTTAGAGCACAGTTTATAAATACAACTACACATGCTGTACTCTTGACTTACTAGCTCATCTATAATGTGCTTAATGACTGTGTTTTCATACTTTATTAATGATACATTTTTTATTACCGAATAAAGCCCTAAATAAAATATATTTATCTACTATAACATGTAAATTTGGAAATCGAAAGGAATATTCGGTAACAATTTATAATAACTGCACACAAAGAATCATTTATTAAGCACTAGCAAATAGTTTATTCATTATGTGTCAAGCATTAGCTCGACATTAATAGCAGTTTATAAATACAGCTACAAACTCATAAGCACATGTATAATTTGTTTAATGATTGTATTTTCATTCTTTGTTAACGAGTCATTTTTCATTACTAAACGAAGTATTGCAGTATTTAAAAACCAGTTACTGTATTTAAGAGTAGTTGATGGTTTCTTAAGATCATTCGGAATGCGGAAATAAATGATTAATAAACTATTCAAATGAACATTTATAAGTCTTATTATCCAGGCATACGGTAATAGCTACTTTGTATGTTAATAAATGCTTTATTAACTCAACTGCATCCTGTTTTGTGACCTAATCTAAAGCGAGGACTATTCATGCTTTGTAAATCCCTTATAAATGTTCATTTGAATGGTTTATTAATCATTTACTAACGCATTCTGAATAATCTTAAAAAAAAACACCAACTATTCTTAAGTAACTGGTTTGTAAATAATACAGTACTTAATTCAGAAATGAAAAATGAATCATTAATAAAGTATAAAAACACAATCATTAAGCACATTATAGATGTGCTTATAAGTCAGGAATCCAACATTTGTAGCTGTATTTATAAACTGCTTACTAACGTCTATTAATGTCGAGTTAATGCTTAACAAATATTGAATTAACCATTTGCTAATGCTTAACAAATGATTCATAGTGAGTAGTTATTATAAAGTGTTACAGGATATTCTAAAACAATCTTCATAAATAAAATAATAATATTGTATTCAGAACAAGGTCAATGATTAGATTACTGACTCAGCATAAATGTACCCGTTGTCAGATTTTTTTCCAGTTCTATTTTACATGTTATAGTACATAAATATATTTGATTAAATATAAAGACATTTCTGGGCTTTGTTAAACATCACTTGACAAATATTTGAAAAAAGAATACAAATTTTACTGGAGGGCTAATCATTTGGCCTTCAACTGTTTGTGAATAAGATATAACCAGGGTGCAAATTACAGGGGGGTTTTGGGAGATTGACCCCCTGATTAATGCTTGATCCCCTTGAAGGGCATCAAAACAAGCCCTTTAATAGTAAGAAATTTCTTTCTCTGATCTCAGATCTATATCTTAAATATGAGTCATTACAAATGTATAATTTAAATACATTTATCCGCCCTATAACGGTTTACACCATGTTATATGCATAACCACGCTAATCAATACTATGAAAAATATCATTCAACAGTCTCAAACTGGCAGTTCCAGAGCACCGATAGACATCTTAAGTATTCACAAAACGCATTTCTTGTAAAATAGGTGTTTATATCTGCATGTAGCCTAAAAAAAAAGAAAAATTAGACATAATTTCTATAGTTTGAGCTACAGTAACCTTTAAAATAATAACTAAATATCCCTCAGAACACTGAAAATATATACATTTTATTAATAAATCAGACGTAATTTAAATACATTCTTGAATTTGATTAATTGAAGCATGTATTACCAAACTACTACCAAAAAAAGTTAACGCCACCCGATTGTCAATGTACAATTTGCACACTGGATATAATGTACTGATGAATAATTATAAAAAAAATATCAAACAAAACAACTAAAACTTGACCATTTTATTATTTAAAAAATGTCTTTATATTTTAATACATATAGTTATGCACTGTAACATGTAAAAAGAGAATTTGAATGGAATATTGTAAAATAATCAGAATCATAGTATTATTTAGCTCAGACAAGGTCAACGATTAGATTACTGATACCTACTTAAGATATAGCGACCTTTATTTGGAGCGAAATAAATTTGGGGAGTGGCTTTACTTCAGAGATGTGCCACTGCTCACAGCTGATTGGTTGAATTTTGTTTCGTAAATGGGAAAGGAGCATAGATACTGTGACAACAAAGAACGATAAAGCTGAGCTACCTTCTTGTAAAACCCAGGATTGGTGCAAACTAAACTGACTGGCTAGACTGCTAATCTGGCTTCAAGGTGCATGGTACATGTCTTAAAGCCATAGTTCACCCAAAAATTTACATTTTAAATTTTTATTCACCCTTTATTGGTTCCAAATCTTAATGAGTTTCTTTCTTCTGTTAAACAAAAAAGAAGTTATTTTGAAAAATGTTAAAACCTTTGACTTCTAAAGTATATGTTTTTTAAATATGGAAGTCAGTGGTTACCTAGGCCCCTAGAGATTATGCAGCGCCATTGATGCGAGCCTGTGAAGAAATTATGTCAAGGTATCCATTATCCTGGACCAGGCTGTATCTTGAGCTGATGCTGTGGTGGTCATGGAGGAGCGGAGAGCGTGAGACTTCCTGAAAGATTACAGTGACAGACGAGTCTCTGCACTGATCCTGTGGGCCAGCCTGAACATCCTCCGGTGACCTACTCACACCTGCAGTTCTCCACGATGGATGTCCAGCATTCTCCAGCGCTAGACTGCAGCTCTGCACAAGAGGTTTGACCAGAGGAGAAATGGTCGTGCCCAACAGAGCCTGGTTTCTCTCTAGGCTTTTTTTTCCCTTCCCTTCGTCAGTTGGTGGAGTTGCCACTGGCTTGCTTGGTTTGGGACTTGTGGAGCTGCACACCGATGGATTTGCCCTTCAGTGTTTGGTCTTTCAGCAGTGAAAATTAAACCACGCTGAACTGAACTAAACTGAACTTCAACTCTGAAAACTGGACTGAAGCAGGTTCAATTTACTAGAACTCCTATGTTAAGCTGCTTTGACAAGCTACATCATAAAAGCGCTATAGAAATAAACATTACAGGTTTTCAACATTTTTCAAAACATCTTCTTTTGTGTTCAGCAGAAGAAAGAAACTCAAACAGGTTTGCTACTAATGATAAAAATAGTACATCTTGGGTGAACTATCCCTTTAAATCAATTTGTGTTTACTTCGAAAATGACTTCAGCCTCTATTCTCAGTCTTAATCACAGTATTGTCTTAATTGTGTTAATATAAGAATATATAACTGTTAACCTACTAAGACGTATGGTTTAACTCCAGACCAGGTGAACTGCAGAAATCTTCTCCACATCTTTCTCACTATAAGACGGGAGATCAGGGATTGGTTCCTCGCAAAACACACAGCACATCAACAAAGATGGGAAATCTCTCTAGGAGTGCTTACACCAGTCTACAGAAGATAGCATAAAGGAAACATCAACAGTACATCAACAACAGGACAGTACATATACTATGACAATACATATACCAGTCATTCATTAATGTATTGCTTTAAATAGATTCTTGTCGTTTAGAAAGTGAGGAATGACTGAGCTCTCCTATTTGGTGGTGGTTTTTAAATCATGGATATTCTTTAGATTTTCCACGTTATTATGTTGTTTTTATGTCTCGTCACAGGGTGGCGCTGTTGTATCATTGATTTTATGTAGAGATAAAGTGAACGTACGTGGGCCAAAAGAGAATTAAAGTGACTTTATGTGTATTCTCAGTCTGATTGAGCGCTGTCTGAAATTATTCCTAAATTAATACTACACTGAAAAAAGTGTTGCATGCAAAACTGTTGCAAACAATTTTTTTTGTGTTGAATTCAAACAAACAAATTAAATTGAGCAATGTTCAACTTAATTTGTTTGTTTAAATTCAACACAAATTAATTGTTTACAACCACTTAACGTAAAAAAATTTAGTAAATCCAAGGAATCATCTTTAAATAATTTTTTCAGTGTACATGTAAAATGTTTCAGGTTAAACTTGTGATTCAAGCAGAGAAGATTGTGACGCTTTTATTAACTTGATTCGCTCACCATAGTCTCTCCATTGTCGGGTGACAGTGTAGATTTAAACAAAATCTGATTGATTTACACCATTTAATTTCAGCAAGCTTTTAACAATAAAACAAACAAGAAAAGGGTTGCATCAAATTTGAATTGACAATCTCTAAACCAGGGGTGGGCAAACTCTGTCCTGGAGGGCCGGTGTCCTGCACAGTTTAGCTCCAACTTTGATCAAACAAACCTGCTTATAGACAATTAGTGATCTCGGAGACACTGATTAACATGATCAGGTGTGTTTGATTAGAGTTGAAGCTAAACTATGCAGGACACCGACCCTCCAGGACAGAGTTCGCCCACCCCTGCTCCAGTGGTGTAGTCCTAAAAAAAAGGTGGTGTACTATTACATTCGACCCAAATTTTAAATGAAAAAAGGAAAAGAAACGACGAAAGTCAATGTTTCTTTGATTCATTAGCGCTATCATATTCATTAGCTTCATTGATTCATTAGCTTCCATATATATATATATATATATATATATATATATATATATATATATATATATATATATATATATATGGAAAGACAGCTTTTTTACGTACTTTCTTTACTGGCTTGTTACTTTACATTTAATAGGTTCCTTTAAACGTCAGTCAGCCATTATTTTTGATTGTCACATTTGTGCATGCTTGTTTTAAACCAAACTATTAGGAGTCTGTCTTCTGTTGTCGCCATTATATACTAGTAGTTACCCTTTTAAATCGCGAATTGTTACGCGATTTATGAGTAGTCTTAGCCTCATCGTTTTTAGTGTTATATATATATATATATATATATATATATATATATATATATATATATATATATATATATATATATATATATATATATATATATATATATATATAGTGTCGTTCCCTGTGAAATACTTGTACAGGGGCGATTTTAGGATTTTCATTTTAGGGCGGATCAGGAACAGATCGTTTTGGGGTAAACAAAGAAAAATGTACATACATTTACACACATATACATTTTTAAGTAAGAATTTAAAATAATACACTAAAATTAGGGAAGTTTAATCAGAAAAATAAGTGAGTATACCGAGGGTAAATGCAATTATTGATCCTCAGAAGTGGTAATACCCAAACAGCTAGTGGAAAAAAGTAAGCATACTGAGTATACGTGCGTATAGCAAGGCCACTGCCCTGCTCTTAACCATCCCCCATTCTTCCTCTCTTCACTTCTTAGATGATATGGTGGGCCAAATCAAAGGATCATTTATTATATGCTATATTATAACAAGTATATATCGAGAAGTGTAAAGTCAGAATAAGTATGTTGTTTTATTTTTACAAACATATATTTACTGTATCGAATGACGACATTATACGTTTTATTTTCATAAATGTTTCTCAAACATGTAGACTCTTCACATGCATTTAACGTGCTTTCCGTGTAAATTAAATCAGTTTTGTAAATGTCACTTGATAAAAATGGCACATTCAGTCTTTATCTTAGTATAATGTGCCATATTTTATCAAGTGACATTTACAAAACTGATTTAGTTTACACAGAAAGCACTTTAAATGCATGTGAAGAGTCTACATTTATGTTTGAGAAACATTTATGAAAATAAAACATATAATGTCATCATTCGATACAGTAAATATATTTTTGTAAGAATAAAACAACATACTTATTCTGACTTTACACTTCTCGATATATACTTAATATAAAATATAGCATATAATACATGATCATTTGATTTGGCCCACCATATCATCTGAGTAGAGAGGGAGAATAGGGAATAGTTTAGAGATTGTCAATTAAAATTTTATGTAACCCTTTGTTTGTGTTTTTTTTTGTTAAAAGCTTGCTGAAATAAAATGCTTTAATTAAATGGTGTAAACCAATCAGATTTTATTTAAATGTCCACACTGTCACCTGACAATACAGAGACTCTGGTGAGCAAATCAAGTTAAATGCAGATTCTGCTTGACTAGTGTATTGAGCATTGAACTCCACTGTTTTATTAATGTGAATGTTTGGTTTTACTGCAATAAGTTATCATTTAAAAAGTTATACTGCATTAGTTAATACAATTTAAATTAATATTTTCTTTTTATTTTGAAATGTTACAAAATAAATTAGGAAATTACCAATGGCAGTTTTAATGTAATATAGTTTGGTATATTTACCTTCGTCCCACGGCACTCGATAATTTTTGGTTTTTGGCTGAAGAAAAATGAATAAACAACATGCTGTTTTTTCATCATTCTTTATTCCAACAAGACACTGAAATGGCCAAGAAAAATAATCTTAGAATGGCAGACAGATATATGAGCTGTCCATGTGTGATATGAACGTGTATTAATTTACACAACAGTGAGATCATTGTTCTTTGGTGTCTGTTGAATTGGCAATCATTGACCATAATAATAATCATTATAATGTCCATTTCTTTCTCTGTCTGCCCAGAAAACTCCTAACATCACTGCAAGACCTCACATTTACTGTACATTTCATCTAACAATTTGGATCAAAACAACAAATATTTCACAATAATTTTACAAATAACTCTTTTTGCTCAGGGCTAGGGCTGCAATATATATAAAAATATCGTTATTCAATAATAGAATGCAATATCTGGATCGTGCAAGGGTGTGATACATTTTATGTGCCAAAGCATTTGTGTGTTGCATTCATAGGTTGTTTATCCATATTTGACCAATCAGAAGTGATCTAACTATCTTTATACCCGCCTCCCCAGTAGATGCTGTTAGTTGAACCTACAGCCTCAGAGTAGAGAGCTTAACATAAATACGTTACTAATGGCAGGAGCAGAGATTAGAGAGAATAAGAGATAAGAGTGAATAAGAATCAGAATATCTGACGATGTTTTTAGTGATTCATAGTTTTTTAAAAGAGCACTTCACTTTTCTGAGAATAGTCTAATTTCATAACTCCCCTAGAGTTTTACCAAATTTGAATCCATTCAGCCAATTTCCAGGTCTGACTTGAGCACTTTTAGCTTAGCTTAGCATAGATCATTGAATGGGATTAGACCATTAGCATTAGTCCATTTTAATAATTTTTCTATTTAACTTTTTTTTATTTAACATTTTTGTCAGTCTTAAGCTGCGGTTACACTGCACTTTTTGACCCATAAGGGGGTCGCACACCGGATGTGCCGATCAGCGATTTGATGTGGCGCACACATGACAGTTGTATCGCACACCAGACGCTCACATTCTCATGTTATTTAATATAAAACTATTCAGATGGCGCTCTGTGGTGCGGCAGAAATATGAACAGTGTCCTGAGTCGAAGCTGGGCTGTGTAGACAGTCGCTGACTTGAGGTGCCGGTGTGCGTACCCTAATAGAAATGTTTGTCTATAATTCTAAAAAGTGTAACCTTATATATTTTGTTAATTAATAATTAAATGTAAAAATGTTATGGAATTTATTTAGAAAGATTTTCTATTTACTTTCAATATGTCGGATACAAGGTTTAATATGTATTAGTTAAGAAAGTTATTGTGCTCTGGCTCCTTTAAGGGAGGTGGACCGGATTTCGGTTTGATTTTGGTTGGCTGGTTTTAGCTGGTTGACCAGCCTGGTTTTAGAGGGGTTTTGGCCATTTCCAGGCTGGTTTCCAGCCCTTTCCAGCCTGGTCTTAGCTGGTCAGGCTAGAAAATGACCAGCTAAAACCAGCTTGACCACCTAGCCAGGCTGGGAGCCCAGCCAAAACCAGCTATGTCCATCTTAAACCAGGCTGGTCAAGCTGGTTTTAGCTGGATTTAGCCGGTCATTTTCCAGCCTGACCAGCTAAGACCAGGCTGGAAAAGGCTGGTAACCAGCCTGGAAATGGCCAAAACCCCTCTAAAACCAGGCTGGTCAACCAGCTAAAACCAGCCAACCAGCCTAGGCTGGTTTAAGCTGGATTTTTCAGCAGGGAAGCAGGAGGGGGAGAAAAAAAAGATAGTAGAGAAAAGTTCGGGAGACGCAATGCTGTTGTAATGCTGTTTGTGAATGTTATGTCGATGCTCCAGATTAAATAAAATTAAATGAATTATCACCCTGGTAACCTGCGTTTATTTATGATACCCACGTTGGAGAGACTGGGGTGGAAACAGCCAGAAATAAGGGTTACAAAAGCATGGCGCTGCATGGCACATCGCATCCGATGTGCAACCCCCTATAGACTTCCATTTATACCGCATGACTTCCATTTATTTCGCATGTCGCTGCCTTGTAAATATCAATCTTGGTGAACGCTGACCTGCGAAATTGCATCTCGTGACTGTGTGAGACCAATCGAAGTTCAAAACATGACCTCTCTGTACAGAAATTGTAAATATGGACCAATCACTAGCTTTTTTAATGTCTAATCATTTTGATTAATCCCGCCCCTTTTCGTAGCGACGTACGACAGAATTTTGCAACTCTAGTGTGATCACGGCACTAGTGCATGATGTAACTACAGAAGAGTCAAACTTTAAATAGAAAAATGATCAGAAGTGGTCTTGAAGTGGTAATGAGATGCTAATGGTCAAATCTGACTCAATGATCTATGCTAAGCTAAGCTAAGCTAAAAGTGCTCCCGTCAGACACAGAAAATGGCTGAATGAATTCAAAAATGGTAAAACTCGACAGTTAAACTGTAAAACGAACCTGTTTTTCAAAGGAATTGAAGTGTATCTTTGAAGTATAAATGTTCACACCTTAACATGTTTTTAGATATGTTATATTGCAAGAATTATGATTATCTTTATACTCAACAACATCATATATTTTCCCATTTATCATGCAGCCCCAGTCACAGCTAATGTACTGAAGTAATTCACTCACCATCAGCGCTGCCCATGATAAATCCAATAGAGTGGAAGATCTGAGTGCTCTAGTTTTGATCAGGAAAGATTTGGCTTTGTTAAAAACACCTCAAGAAGACATATAACAATAAGCAATGATGAAACAGAGCAGATCAGATTTTACATGTCAAACAATTGCATCTGCAGTCAGATAGGGCGTATGGTAATGTGCACTTGATGGAAAGCCCTCCAACTCTGAGAAATAAAGCACAACACAATATCTGCTATAATAAAAACCATCCTCATTGCCTTCAAAGTTTGAATATCTTTACAAATAAGGCATTACGGAAAACAAACGATTAAAATATTGGCTGCAAGGTTAAAAAAATACAAAAATATTCCCTTTTAAAAGTATATAAGTCACTTAAGTTAAAACATGTGACAGGAACAGAACTCTAACCACAGGTTAAATGCTTGTGAATCCATTTCTGAACACTTCCTGTTCCCCAAACACCAAAAAACAAATGTAGAGATGGGAGGTAGATGTTTATATATGTTCCTTTTCAAGTCTGGATTCACCTTGACTCGTTCTCTGGCTTTGAATATATGTGTGTTTGTGTGTGTTATGGTATCAGAGGCGTTTTCGTCAGACCTGCTGGCATACACACATACATATGATCAACGCAGGCTCATTGGAAATACATGCTTCAGCCACAAACACATACTTCAACATACGTTTGACAGCAGTTTTTAGGTCAAATGAATTATACGGGACAGTATGACATCAACAACTTCTGTTACTTTTCACACTAATGATATTTACAGGGACATTTTATAGATTATTTGCACGTAGTTATTTGCACAACTTCAAACAAATATCACAAAATACCTTAACGACGTTTCTAATTTGTAATCAAATATGGTCGCTCACTATGTACGATTTTTTTTGTGTTGCAGAGCACCTCCGTTTGAGTCCGGTGGTTCTACAAAAGAGATAAAATCAAGGTAAAACTATGTGGTTTTACCTTTACTGTGGCAGTTCACTTTTAAGTAATGTTTGTTTCTGAAAACACTATTGGTTGGGTTTTGGTCAGTAGTTCACTAGGTGATCCATATGACTGAAGTCCAGTCTTAGAATGGATAGAAAACAAACCTTAAGTGACGTATTTCAGATTCACAAAACCGTAGACAGCGCCCTCTAGTGGTTTTGTCATCTGAAACATACAACAAAACGTACCCAGAACAATATATTTAATGTACAATTATCAAAAGTGGTCATATTTTAATGAGATGCTAATGGTCTAATCTGATTCAATGATCTATGCTAAGCTAAGCTAAAAGTGCTCCTGTCAGAACTGTAGATCGGCTGAATGGATTCAAAAATGATAAAACTCAACTGTTTAATGCTAGGTGAATTGTAAAATGAGACTATTAAAAACAAGTGGAGTGCTCCTTTAAAGTATAAATGTTTGCATCTTGATATAGTATTTTTTAAAGAATTGTTATATATATTCTCTTACATTCGTTTATGAAAAGACATGAAAATGTGATGCTAATGATGCTAAGATGCTAATGGTCTAATCTGATTCAAGGATCTATGCTAAGTCTTTTCTGCTATGTTCGTTTATGAAAACACTATTGGTTGGGTTTAGGTCAGTGGTTTCTTAGGTGATCTGAACGACTGAATCCCATCTTAGAAAGTGTAGAAAATGTACCCCAAGTAACGTATTTCAGATTCACAACAATATACAACACCCTCTAGTGGTTTTGTTATCTGAAACGTACAATAACACTTAAACGTAGGCTAAAAAACTATCAAAAGTGGTTATTTTTTTCATGCTAATGGTCTAACCTGATTCAATGATCTATGCTAAGCTAAGCAAAAAATTTTCCTGTTAGACCCAGACATCGGCTGAATGGATTTAAAATTGATAAAAGTCAAATGTTTAATGCTAAGTGACTAAAGAAGTGAAGTGTTCCTTTAAGGTATAAATGTTCGCATCTTGATATAGCTTTTAAAGATTTGTTATATCTTTTCTCTCGTGTTTGTTTCTGAAAACACTATTGGTTGGGTTTAGGTCAGTGATTTGCTAGGTGATCTGTACGACTGAAGTCTCATCTTAGAACGTGTAGAAAACGTACCCTAAGTAATGTATTTCAGATTCACAAAACTGTATACATCGCCCTCTAGTGGTTTTGTCATCTGAAACGTACAACAAAACTTATCCAGAGCAATGTATTTCATGTAGGCTGAAAAATTATCAAAAGTGGTCATATTTGAGTGGGATGCTAATGGTCTAATCTGATTCAATGATCTATGCTAAGCTAAGCTAAAAGTCCTGTCAGAGCTGGAGATCGGCTGAATGGATTCAAAAATGATAAAACTCAACTGTTTAATGCTGGATGACTTGTAAAATGAGATTATTAAAAATAAGTGGAGTGCTCCTTTAAAGTATAAATGTTCGCACCTTGATATAGTTTTTTTAGATCTTACATCTTTTCTCTTTCGTTTGTTAGTTACAGCACTATTGGTTGGGTTTAGGTCAGTGGTTCGCTAGGTGATCTGTACAACTTAAGTCCAGTTTTAGAACATGTAGAAAGCATAGCCCAAGTAACGCATTTCAGATTCACAAACCGTAGACAGCGCCCTCTAGTGGTTTTGTCATCTGAAACATACAGCAAAACGTATCCAGAGCAACGTATGTAATGTAGGCTGAAAAATGATCAAAAGTGGTTATACGTTAATGAGATGCTAATGGTCTAATCTGATTCAATGATCTATGCTAAGCTAAAAGTGCTCCTGTTAGAACTGGAGATTGGCTGAATGGATTCAAAAATGGTAAAAAAGTCAAATTTTTAATGCTAGGTGACTAAAAATGTGGAGTGTTTCTTTAAAGTATAAATGTTCACACCTTGATATAGCTTATTTTTTAGGTATGTTATATCTTTTCTCTCACGCCACTATTGGTCAGTGGTTTGCTATGTGATCGGTATGACAAGTCCCATCTTAAAACGTGCAGAAAACGTACCCCAAGTAACATATTTTAGATTCACAAAACCATAGACAGCGCCCTCTGATGGTTTTGTCATCTGAAATGTACAACAAAACGTATGCGGAGCAACGTATTTAATGTAGGCTGAGGCACATACTGTCAATGAGCTTCGGCTTCGGCTAATAATTAAACCTGAATCAAATGATATGAGTGACAGTAAACATCACTAACATTAAACAGCCAAAAGCAAGATTCATTTATAAAAAACTATCTGTTCATCCTCTATTGCACTTTACAGAAAATATACACACACACACACAAACATGTATAAATAATATGCATGATCGTGTATATCTGTAGAATACAAAATAAGTACTTCATTACAAACGTCTTAAATGTTCCGCATAGCTTGTCCACGTGGATCATGTGCGGAAAACCTCACCCATGAATAAATTAAGACTATCAGAGTTTTTCAAAAAAGCAGGAGAAACTTAGCTCTGAAAAAAAAGCAAATGTCCTCCTGAGCGGTTCATGTAGGAAGTCTTTTTTCCAAAGCGGCTCTGGATTCCTGGTTCCTCCTGTTTAAAGGCTTCAGTACAGGTTTGAGACGTGGTGTACTGAACTCAGTACAGCTTTGTTGGCAACACAGAAGCTCTTGGATGCTATCGATCAGGGATTTTAAGGCCTCAGTTGTGTTTTCTCCTTATAAAAAGCACACAGGGCCCACCTCAAGGTGATAATGTGAGCCAGGTTTAGTGCTGGGCAAGTTGTAGATCTCCACAATGGGGAGTAAGTTTGGGTCCTGCGTCCGGAAAATGAACTGTGTTTGATGCCATCTGCCATCTGTGATCTAGATGGGAAAAAGACGTAGGATTAGTTATATAATGAGGAAGTCTAATAGAAATAGTAGATTTTTCATAGTCAAAATTAAAAATGCGGCGAATCGATGTGGTGAATCTAAACCAAAGCTGCTAAGTGTTGCTTAATTACAAATACTTTCTTCTGAGTCGCAGTTTTAACTCGAAGTGAAGTTTATTTATAAACTAATTTCGAGAGGATCATGTGCTTATGATTGATCACGGCTGGTCCCACATCAGCTAATACATGATTCTCCAATCAGATGATTCCTAAGTCACTATAAACAACCATAGTCTTCATACTACAGTCATCTTCGTCTTGAAGAACCCCCCTGTTCTCCCCTGTTCCTCTCCCTTTTCTTCATAGATTGGGTGACCCAAGGGTTAGCAGTGTCGCCACACAACAAGACCGTCGCTGGTTCTATTCCTTGCTGGGCTGATTGGCATTTCTGTGCAGAGTTTGCATGTTGTCCCCATGTTTGTGTGAGGTTTTTCCCGGGTTCCCTGGTTTCCTCCCACGATCCAAAGAAATGCGTCATAAGTATACTGACTAAACCAAATTGGCACCACAGTCAAGTTCCTAGCCAACAGTATTTTTCCTCTAAAGCAATTCGTTATTAGCCACAAATAAGTGGGGGAGTTACTGAGATCTTGCTGAGCTCAATCTCCCCTCTCGCCCTGCAAACAGGAGGGAGCCTTGGGCTCGAGGATCTTCTGAGCTCAGGGCTCTCTCCCGGGACAGAATGCCCAACAAGCTTTATAATCAATCATCAGCTAAGTGTAAACTCTTGAATTGCAAAAAAGTGCAGCTACAGTTGGGATTAGATGCAAAAACTGCTTTTATTTAACTAGGTGAACTAATAATTCCCTCCAACAAAAGCTAAATTAAATGCACAACACTAACATTTAAAAAAAAATCTTTCTGACTTAGTATTTAAATGCAAAAACACTTTCGCTTAGGTCACTGATGAAATAATTCTACCGACTAGCAGAAATGAACCCAAGCATACAAACACACTTAATATAGAATTTCACAAGATGCATACCGCCGTTGTTCGCTGAATGCTGAGGTCACATACATTTGTATGTTCATGATCCTCTGATGTGCATTAATTGTCACATGCCATGCAATTAACAGGGACATTGATTCATTTTTGGTTATATAAATATGGATAACTGTAATGGCAGTTCATTCCACTGTGGAAACCCCAGATTAATAATGGGACTAAGTCATTTCATTAAACATACCCAGCACTCATCCTTCAGCAAATCAGGCTCGATGAATCCTCCAGACTCAATTATCTGTCCATTCCAGGCTTTAAAGTATACCGTGCTGGAAGAAGGTGTTTTGGAGTCCTCTGATGACCAAACAGAGATGTTCAGACAGTGAACAGTGATGATCTGCACAGCTTCAGAACTCAGGAGGTGGATGAAGTTCATTTGGATCAGACTCACTCCAATCTCCAGCTTTAGGAAAGAAATACAAAGCCTGATTACAACAAGCAAAGCGACTCTGAGTGATCTATTCTGCAAAGAGATGGACACAAAATGCAACAAAAGAACATCTTTAAAGGGTCTTTAAATCACTTTTATAAAGGGTTCAAGCACAGTTGTGTGGCTACAGTGTGCTAACATAGCCAGCTTTTAATGGTAAAAATGCATTGATTTTATTTATTTAATCACACTTCATAAAAACAGTCGGCAGAAACACTTTGATTGACATTCTCCCTTTGTATGTGTCATTCGAGGGGGGAAAGCTCCGCCCAATCTCTCCCTTATTAGCATAGGACACTAGGCTTGTTATTGAATCTGCTAATATCCTGACACACAGGCATTTGTAGCTCCGCCCTTTTTTGAAAAGAGCACAATCTCATTTGAATTTAAAGCGAGAGTCAGCAAAACAGCACAACTAGGATCAAAGCCTAAAAGGGGCAAATTCAAAAATGTATAAAACATATTTTGTGGGGTATTTTGAGCTGAAATGTCACATTCACATTCAAGGGACATCAGAGAATTATTTTATATCCTGTAAAAAGGGGCATAATAGGTCCCCTTTGAATTCAACAAAAATCATTGAAATTAAGCAAATACAGATTCAGTGCAATATATAAACAGTTATAGCTGGTTGTAAGCTTCAAAGACCTTGGATGCAGTGACTGGCTTAAGACAGGTTTGACCTCCACTGGTGAAGCTGCAGGTCACTTCAATGTTGTCAGAGGAGCAGCCCAGGTTAGGATCTATCCAATAAGTGCCTGAAATAAAGAAACAGAATAAAACTGGATGATCCTGCAATATTAATTAATCACCTATGTTAAACCTATGTTTTATTACACTCGCTGACCACTTTATTAGGTACACCTTTTAATGCAAATATCACATTCGCCAATCATATGGCAGTAACTTAAAGGAACACTCCTCTTTTTCCCCAAATTAGCAAATTTTACAACTCTCCTAGAGTTAACAAGTTGAGTATTACTTTTTTAAAACCATTCAATTAATCTCTGGGTCTGACAGGAGAACTTTTACCTTAGCTTAGCATAGATCATTAAATCAGATTAGACCATTAGCATCTTGCTCAAATAGTTTTGATAACATTTCTATTTAAAGCTTGACTCTTCTGTAAAACCCAGGCTCATTCTGAAAACGTAGTCCTATGGACGTTTCTGGAGACCGTGAAAAGCAAAATATTTTAACAGTTTTTGTTTTCGCGAATCCACGAGAGGCCGCTATGTGCACTTTTTCATATCTGAAATTTCGCTCACGAGTGCTGTTTGCGCCCGCTGTTCTTGCGTAAACCCACCAGAGGCCGTTGTCGACTGACTGAATGACTGATTGGTCGACCGACCCACCCTCCCTAAACCCAACCAATTTTATTGATTGACTCGCCCACCCAATTACTTCCCTAAACCCAACCAACGATTTACAAAAGCCGATTCTGTTTTTGTCTTACCTGATTTCTGGAACCCCTCTTCCCCGGACTCGAACCCCATCATCGTGGTTGAACTCCTCTCTGTGTCTCAAATCCGCCGACGTACACGACGAGCTAACTAGACAAACTGGTTGCAGCGGGAAAGCCCTCCACATGGAGGTAAGCGATCAGCTGGTAAGCACGAAAAAGGAACGGCGTCATACGGCCCCGTAGCATTCGTTTAAAAAAATGAAATGCAGCCATACAAACCTCCAGCTACATAATTTGTGGTCTCCGGAAACGTCCATGGGACTACGTTTTCAGAATTAGCCCGTGTTGCTTCTGTAGTATCTACTCAAACCAATAGAAAATGAAAAGTTTCTATTTTCTAGTCCGATATGGCTAAGAACTATAATCTCATTTTGGCATAATAATCAAAGAACTTTGTTGCTGTACCATGGCTGCAGCAGGCACAATGATATTATGCAGCGCTGTTGCCTAGTAGTTGCCAAGCTGGGGACTATTTTCCAGAGCAGAAACAATGCAGTTTACAATCTCACCATCATTTAACCTGTGCTCGCATTCAAGCAGATCCCTGCACATTCTGGCTGGATTCTCCTGCGTTCCTAATGGGTTTTTGATACTGTGGATCAGGATGCTGAGGTAGTGAAGAGTCTTAAAAATCTCGCTTCCTTGATCCAGCAGTGGAAAATCAGTATCCTGATACATCTGTAAATTGAATAAAACTATAAGTTGGTAGCTAAAGTTGTGTACCTGTTTACAAAAAATTACAAGAACTGTAGTCACAGAACAGATACAATTCTGAAGTTTAGTTAATTTGCTGAAACCTAAAACTAATCTCAGACACATTTCCGACACTGCTGGCACTTACTTCAGGTCTTAATGTGGAGCGGGAATCAAAAACATGTAAAGCAGCACCAAGGGCCTCATTTTCCTAAGAGAAAAAATGTAGAGGCATTTCTAAAGACAAGTACTGTTATTATCCACACTTGGTGAGTGCGTTAGAAATAGTTGGGTAATATGGCACATGGAAACCACTAGTGAATGTAAACTTTATGATTAAAGTTTGAAGAAAAACTTTATGGTGGCTTGAGAAAGCCTGATGGAAGTAATTTGTTTAGTTTGAAAGAATTTGAAAAAGTCTGGATGGATGGATGGATGGATGGATGGGTAGGTAGCTAGCCAGACAGACAGACAGACAGACAGACAGACAGACAGACAGACAGACAGACAGACAGACAGACAGACAGACAGATAGATAGATAGATAGATAGATAGATAGATAGATAGATAGATAGATAGATAGATAGATAGATAGATAGATAGATAGATGGATGGATAGACAAATAGACAGATAGACAGACAGACAGACAGAGAGTGGATAGATAGATAGATAGATAGATAGATAGATAGATAGATAGATAGATAGATAGATAGATAGATAGATAGATAGATAGATAGATAGATAGATAGATAGATAGATAGATAGATAGATAGATAGATAGATATAGACAGACAGACAGACAGACAGACAGGTAGATAGATAGATAGATAGATAGATAGATAGATAGATAGATAGATAGATAGATAGATAGATAGATAGATAGATAGATAGATAGATAGATAGATAGATAGATAGATAGATAGATAGATAGATCCAGTATAAAATAGCATTTTTTTCTTGTATAGATTAGCATGTTGTTAGCATGTTTCCAGTATGAACTTGCATGTTGTTAGCATGTTTCCAGTATGAATTAGCATGTTGCTAACATGTTTCTAGTATGAATTAACATGTTGTTAGCATGGCTTTAGTATGAATTTGCATATTGCAAGGATAAATTGGCATGCTTCCGGTATTTATTAACAAATTTGCTTAGATGTTTTTATTATGGATTAGTGTGTTGTTAGCATAACTTTAGTGTTAAATACTATGTTGCTAGCAGGAATTAGCATGTTACTATCATGTTTCTACTATGGATTAGCATGTTTTAACACGCTTCCAGTATAAATTAGCATGTTGCTAGTATGTTTCTAGTATGAATTAGCATGTTTTAACATGTTTCCAGGATGGATTACTGTAGTATAGATTCTAGTGTGAATTAGCATGTTGTTAACATATTTTTGTTATAGATTACCAGGTTACTAGCCCAAAAATTACTACTAATTTATGGATTAGTGTGTTGTTAGCATAACTTTAATGTTCAATACTATGTTGCTTGCAATAATTATTATGTTACTATCATGTTTCTACAATAGATTAGCATGTTTTAACACGTTTCCAGTATGAATTAGCATGTTGCTAGAATGTTTTTATTACAGATTAGCATGTTTTAACATGTTTCCAGAATTGATTAGTATAGTATAATTTCTAGTACGAATTAGCATGTTGTTAGCATGACTTTAGTGTGAATTAGCATGATGCTAACATGTTTCCAGTATGATTTAACATGTTATCATGTTTCCAGTATGAATTATAATGTTGCTAGCATGTAGTATACATTAGCATGCTGCTAACATTTTCCAGTATGAATTAGTATGTTTCTAGTATTATCGTGTTGTTAACGTGACCTTAGTGTGAATTAGCATTATGTTAACATGTTTTCAGTATGAATTAACATGTTGTTATCATGTTTCTGGTATGAATTATAATGTTTTGCTAGCATGTTTATAGTATAATTTATCATGTCGTTAACATGATTTTAGTGTGAATTAGTATGTTGCTAGCATGAATTAGCATGTTGTTAATATTGATAGCATGTTAATAGTATGGATTAGCAGGCTGCTAACATGTTTCCAGTATGAATTAGCATGTTTCTAGTATTAATGTGTTATTAGCATGTTGCCAGTATGAGTAACATGTTTCCAGTATGGATTAACATTTTGTTAACATGTTTGAATTATTAGCATTTCTCAAGCCCCATAATTGTTTTTTAAAAAGAGAAAGAAGTTTACTATTTGTTTGTGTGTTATTTTTATCCCCTTGATGCAGTGCAATCTAGTTGTGTTTATATCAACAGAGATGCCTTACATGAGAGAAGGCTACAGCAGGAAGCCCCTATGAACAAATGAGAGATTAAGAAACAAGTATTAAATTCACGAGCTTAAGCCATATGCAATTCATGCTTGACAATATCATTCACATGCTTGATAAAATAGATTAAGAATACTCACTGGAGGTCCTGGTGGTCCACGAGGACCCGGAGGCCCCTGAAGGAAACCAAAAAAGCTGTGTTGGTTAAAAAAAGCCACTTAATTTATGTAAAAATGTGGTTAGTAATATTGAAGGCTATTGGATCAAACATACCCTGGGTCCCTGAACACCCTGTTAAAAATAAAAGGAGAACCATAGAATTATATTCAGCAGGGAACACTTTTAAACCTTAAAGTCACTTTGAAGTTGTCATCAAGAAGACATTACAGTTCCTGCCAGTTTAGTTTAAAGTTTCTTGAGGATCTTTTGTTTATTTAATTTTATGAATTAGCATGTTGTTAGCATAATTTTGTTATAAATTAGCATGTTTGCTAGCATGTTTCTAGTATGAATTCACATGTTTTAACATGTTTCCAGAATAGTATAGTATAGTATAGTATAGTATAGTATAGTATAGTATAGTATAGTATAGTATAGTATAGTTTCTACTATGAATTAACATATTAGCATGTTTCTAGTATGAATTCACGTTTTAACATGTTTCCAGAATAGTATAGTATAGTATAGTTTCTACTATGAATTAACATATTAGCATGTTTCTAGTATGAATTAGTATCTTATAACATGTTTCCAGTATAGTATAATAAAGCATAGTATAGTACAGTTTAGTATGGTATTGTACAGTACAGTATAGTATTGTTTCTAGTATGAAGTAGCGTGTTATTAGCATGTTTCTAGTATGAGTTAGTATCTTTTAACATGTTTCCAGTATGATCAGTTTAGAAAACTAAAATAACGTATAGTTCCTAGTATTAATTAGCATGTTATTAGCATATTTCTAGTATGAATCAGCATCTTTTAACATGTTTCCAGTATGGATTTTTATAGCACAGTATACTATAGCATAGTATAGTTTCTAGTATGAATTAGCATGTTATTAGCATATTTCTAGTATGCATTAGCATATTTTAACATGTTTTCAGTATGGATTAGTATAGTAGAGTGTAGTATATTTTCTTGTATGAATTAGCATGTTTCTAGTATGTATTAGCATCTTTTAACATGTTTTCAGTTTGGATTAGCATAGTATAGTATAGTATAGTATAGTATAGTATAGTATAGTATAGTATAGTATAGTATAGTATAGTATAGTACAGTACAGTACAGTACAGTACAGTGCAGTATAGTATAGTATAGTATAGTATAGTATAGTATAGTATAGTATAGTATAGCACTGTGCAGTATAGCTTCTGGTATGAATTAGCATGTTATTAGCATGTTTCTAGTAAATTAGAATATTCTAACATGTTTCCAATATGGATTATTATAGTTTAGTATAGTTTAGCATAGCATAGCATAGTATAATATAGTATAGTATAGTTTCTAGTATGAATTAGCATGTTTCTAGTATGAATTAGAATATTCTAACATGTTTCCAATTTGGATTATTATAGTATAGTATAGTATAGTATAGTATAGTATAGTATAGTATAGTATAGTATAGTATAGTATAGTATAGTATAGTTTAATTCTAGTATGAATTAGCATGTTATTAGCATGTTTCTAGTATGAATTAGTATCTTCTGACATGTTTTCAGTTTGGATTAGTACAGTTTAGTATCGTTTCTAGTATGAATTAGCATGTTGTTAGCATGACTTTAGTGTGAAATAACATGTTGTTAACATTTTTCTTTTATGGATTAGCATATTTTCATTCCACACTAAAAAAACAAATGAACAACAGCTGATCCAAAAGTGAATAATATGTGAGATTTTCCTATACGTTTTGATTTACAAAGTGATTTAATCAATAAAATAGGAATTTGGAGAAATTAAATAGGAGCTGACATAATTAAAAGTTTTCAAAATCATCTTACCATTTCCCCTTTGTTTCCTTTGTCACCTTGCGGTCCCTAATATGAGAAAAAAGAGATATAATTTGTGAAACTAATTCGAAAGCACATAAAGAACAAGTTTGTTAAGTGATTTGGATCATACGTACTGGGTTACCACTCGGCCCAATGATCCCAATGGGTCCGATGGCTCCTTGCATCCCCTTAAAAGAAGAAACACCTACAGTAGTTGCTGATCAAGAACTCTTCATCCATCTCACTGGTGTTTTCACATCAGTTCTCACAGTGGTACTTACCATTAAACCCTGAGGACCCTTTGGACCCTGCACACCCACTGGACCGAAGTCTCCAGGCGGCCCCTGTGAATGACAGAATCTCTTTTGAAGTCAAAAAGGAAAAAAATTGACTGTTGATTACTATTGACCTTATTCTTTCATGTATGACCAGGCACAGCCATTGGAAGCTTGTTGGCTCGTGATTTCTGCTCTCATTCACTTTTTAGCCATACATTTTATTTTTTATTAATATTTTTAAGGATTGTTATGCTGGTTTATGTTTAAAATTTTTATGTATAATTTTAAAAACTACTAGAGCTGCGTCCAAAATTGTATACGTGCCTATTACATATAAAGTTAAAAGTAGTATGCGAGCCGAGTAGTATGTCCAAATTAATAGTGTTTGAAAAACAGTATACTAGAAGTACGCCGAAGGTTCTGAAGTGAAACAAAATTTTTAAAGGTGAAAATGACTTGCAAAAATCACTTTTAAAAGGGGTTTAAACACAATCTAATTTGAATTTAAAGCGACAGTCACCAAAATGGCCCAATTAGAATCAAAGCATAAAAGGGGCAGTTTCAAAGAGTTAAAAAACATTATTTGTGGGGTATTTTGAGCTGAAACATCACATACACACTTTAGGGACTTATTTTAGATCTTGTAAAAAGGGGCATAATAGGTCCCCTTTAAAAAAAAATTGGAACATCCCAGATTAATAAGACTGCCATTATCAACATCATCATAATCATCATAAGATCAGCATTATATTTTATAGCAAACAGTGCCATCAAAACACAGCAGGCTGACTTTTATGATAATGCTAGAGCAGGAAGTGAGTTTACCTGTGGTCCAAATATTCCAAAAACTCCAGGAAATCCCTGTTCACCAGCATCACCCTAAAGAACCATATAAACCACACAGTAGCAGATCAGCAGGTGGCATCAATCTACAATCTGTGTGTTAAAAAAATGTCACTGACGCCATTTATTCATTGATTAACTGTTAAACAAAATGAGTTTTCCTTTTTCAGAAGTTCACACTTAGCTGATTATTGATTATAAAGCGTGTCTGGCATGCTGTCGCGGGAGGGAGCCCTGAGCTCAGAAGATCCTCGAGCCCAATCCTTCCCGTTTGCAGGGCGAGAGGGGAGTTTGAGCTCAGGTAGGTCTCGAGGGCTCCCCTGTTTTTTATGGCTAATGACAAATTAGGGATTGCTATGGAGAGATTTACTGCTGATTAAGAGCTCATCTATAGTGCCAATTTGGTTTGGTCAATTCACCTATGGTCTTTGGACTGTGGTCTTTGGACTGTGGGAGGAAACTAGAGAACCCGGTGGAAACGCAAGCACAGGGAGAACATGTAAACTCCGCACAAAATCTTTGACTGGCCTGGTAAGGACTAAGAACCAGTGGCATTCTTGCTGTGAGGAAACAGTGCTAACCACTGGGCCACCGTGCCGCCCTATCAAGGAAAAGAGAGGAGGAGTAGGCGTGGAAGGGGGGATTCTTCAAGACGAAGTTAACTGAGGTTAGAAACTCTGGTTATTTATAGTGAGTTAGGAATCATCCGATTGGTGAATCATGCGTTAGATAATGCGGGACCAGCTGTGGCCAATCATAAACATATGTTCCTCTCGAAAATAGTTTAGAAATAAACTTCACTTTGGCTGAAAATGTTGTGTTGTTAACAGCCCAATAGAGGGAAATCATACTCACAGGTTGTCCTTTGAAGCCTCGGTCGCCTTGTTTTCCAGGAAACCCCATTCCTCCATTCAATCCTCTATTGCCTGGAGGTCCAGTTTGGCCAGGAATGCCCCTTTCACCCTAGGATAAATGTTGAAGCTAAAATCAACTAATACTGATATACAGTACATAAGGAATAACAATAACATTAGGAATAATAATTACATTAACACAGTACATAAGGAATAATTGACGATGGGGCATCGAGGTAGATGAAACTAGTCCCATACAGGAGCTGCTTGAGGACAAAAATCTGACAAAGGTCTTACGATACAGCATGGGTCTCAAACTTGATTCCTGGAGGGCCGCAGCTCTGCACAGTTTTGCTCCAACCCTAATCAAACACAGCTGATTCCACTAATCAAAGTGTTCAAGACTACTAGAGACTATTAAGCAGGTGTGAGTTGGAGATGGTTGGAGATAAAATCATCTGAGCTGTGGCCCTCAAAAAATTGAGTTTGAGGCCGCTGCAATACAGCATCTGTACCATGTCTTTAGGTGTGGTAATATAAATAGAATAATTGATGATGGGGCATTGATTATCAACCAATCAGAATCAAGAATTCAACAACCCCCATTGTATAAGATATAATAAGATTTATTACATGGGTGTCTGGAATACTTGATTCTGATTGATCAGACGCGATGTTCCAAGGTATGTTATTCAGACACAATAACTGCTAAATAGCTCAGACACATCCAGGAACTTCAAACCACCTTGACCGTCAGTGAATAGGTTCACATTCATATACTTATATCCACATTCTTTTGTATCTGCTTGTCTGTCAGACCCAATGACTGTAAAAAATATGGACGACGCGACAGCACCTTTTCCCATTGAACCCTTTGAAGGCAAAATGCCTTGAGACGGGCACAAACTGTCGTGAAAAAAACTGAAATTGTAGCCTGAGCATGCGCAGAAGGGACTACCTGATGGAGCCAGAGGTGGAGCTGCGAAATCAAGCTCCCAACCAAACACTGGACGTCAAATCAACCACGCCCCACGAACTTCTTATTTGACGACCCGTATCTGCACTATAACAAAGGCTCACTAATATAAATTTTAAGCACTTACATTTAAAAACATGTAATAATATACGATTTAAAAACTGTGTGATGTAAGCTGTTATAATTTAGTAAAAACAATACAGGTTGGACTGCAGAAATAAATGATCTTCCATGCACTCTAGCCTAAGTCAGACTAAGCCATGAGCTACAAAAAATATTTCTTATAACAGGGTTGTTGGTATTTGTTATCTTCATAGGGGTAGAACTAACACTAAAATATGAACAATAACATATAAACAACAACATTCATATTTTATAACAGCAAATTCAATAGATTAACTCAATAACATGCCGAAACTCAAAATATCAGAGACGTCCTTTAAAACAAGTTCAAATAACATTACAGGAGATAAATGTGGAGATCGGCTAACATTAGTTTTGTCTTCATAATTATTATTTTAAATCCATAAAGAGAATTACTGCTAGATCATGATCACCTGTATTTTCCCTGTCATGGCTAGGCGTGTATCAGCAAACTAAAAAAAAAGCCCGATAAAACCCTGACCTTACTGAATAAACAGTGTTCCACCAGATCCTGTATGTCAGAAAGTATAGTTTACTGCTGAACTCATTTTATCATGGTAAAATAACAGAAATGGAAAAATAACACTTCAGTCTCCTCCTGAAGCTCCGATGTCTGCTATGAGAAACTGTCAGTCACAACTGTCAACAACTATGACACGCCCCATTTTTATAGCGTTAAATTACTGGCTAAAAACCTACTGAAGATCTGCACCTATATCAGCTTGATAACCAGTGCCTCAATTGACCAAAACCATCTTTCGGGAGGTTTTTATTGCAAGTGTAATAATTTTTTTAATTTGGGCTCAAGTCTCGTTCACTAACAGAGGAGGCGGGCTTTATGAATTGTACTGCAGCCAGCCCCCAGGGGGCGATCTAACGGCCAGGACCTTCACTCAAAAGCAGGTGTGTGACACACTTGGTCAGACCACAGTTTTTAGCCATTTTTGACTGTTTGGCGCCATCTTGTGGCTGAATAATGTGAGGGTAGTAAATACTCCATGAGCTGTTTTAGTTTCTGTCAGCTTTGCATTTAATGAAGCAATTAAGAAACCATTACAGCTCAGAACAATGTTTTCTGTATAATTTTTATGTTTTGTGTAATAAGTATGATAAAGTACATCCAGGATGGTTGTTTTTCGCAGAATAAAGCCCTTCAGTCTTATACAGCAGTGCTCCAATTCACGTCGGGCTGCCAATAAACCTGTGAGGCTTTATTCTGTGATAACAACCTCATGGATGTACTTCATCCCTAACAGTGACACACAAACACAAAGTGAGCTATCCATATATAACCAAAGTACCTTTGGCCCAAAAGAGCCTTGAACTCCTGGTAGACCTGGTGCTCCTGCATTTCCTTGAGAACCCGGTTTTCCAGGCAGCCCATCATCCCCATCACTTCCAAGATCACCCTAATTTGCATTACAGAGGAAAAAATAAACCACAACATCACAAACCATATAAAGCACCTGGGCCAAATAAAGTATTACACTGAGGACATTGAGAATTACATTCATTGTCTTACTGGCATTCCTTTAGCTCCATCTTTCCCAGCAGCTCCATCCAGTCCAGGATCCCCCTCAAAACCCTCTCGACCGATAACCCCTCTGGGCCCAGAAACACCAACAGGACCCTGAAACACAGTAACATCACAGTAAACACAGAAACATCAGTTGCCGTTTTATTAAGATGCTACTGAAATCATTTCTGGGTATAGGAAATTTGCTTACAGGAGAGCCTCGGTTTCCAGATTCACCACGAGGACTGTTTTTGCCTTTTGGACCCTGAATACAGTCAAATATTCAGTTGAGATATTTTTATTATTCAAATTAGAAGTTTATGTATGTATAAATGCACAATATGTGTGTGTGTGTGTGTGTGTGTGTGTGTGTGTGTGTGTGTTTGGATGATGGATATTTTCCTACTTTATTGCCTTTGGATCCTTTTGGCCCTGGAAAACCTCTTGGCCCTGAATTTCCCTGTGGTTTTACAGAGCGGAAATATGATGAAAAACTAAATATGGCTAATTGAAATAGTATAAATCGTAACAAAAATCTTGATAAATAATATGTTTTGTAGTTATTTTAGATAGTTGCAAAGGAAAAACCTATAATTTTTATTTACAAAATATATCTATTTCCTTTGCAACTACTTGAAATAACATTAACGAATTTAATGAAAATTAAGAAAGCTAATTTTTTCTATACTCAAATGATATGAATTATTTATATAAGTTTTTGCAAAGGGAAAATTGCATAATTGTTATTGACAAAAGATATACATTTTTCCTTCACATCTAATTGTAGCAAAAACATTAATAAATTATATTATTTGATGTTATTTTAGATAGTTGCAAAGGAAAAACGTATCATTTTTATTTACTATTTTCCTTCGCAACTACCTGAAATGACATTTATGAATTTAATGAAAATGTAAAAAAAAAAACTTTGTTTACTTGAAATATTATAAATCGTAACAAAAACATTGCTAATTAATATTATCAAAAGTTATTTCAGGTAGTTGCGAAGGAAAAACATATTATTTTATTTACAAAAGATATCTAGTTTCCTCGGCAACTACCTGAAATAACATTAATGAATTTAATGAAAATTAAGAAAACTGATTTTGTAAACTTGAAATAATATAAATTGTAGCAAAAACATTGATACATAATATTATTTGATGTTATTTCAAGTAGTTGCAAAGGAAAAAATGTAATAATTTTTATTTATAAAAGATATACATTTTTCCTTGGCAATTAATTGTAGCAAAAACATTGATAAAAAATAATACTATTTGATGTTATTTCTGGTAGTTGCGATGGAAAAATGTATATATATATATATCTATCTATATATATATATATATATATATATATATATATATATATATATATATATATATATATATATATATATATATATATATATATATATATACCTATCTATCTATATATATATATATATATATATATATATATATATATATATATATATATATATATATATATTTTTTTTTTTTTTATTTTTTTTTTTTTACAAAAGATATATATTTTTTTAATTATAAAAAAACTAAATGCAAAACGAAACTACCATAATTTGACAAAAATTAAAATAGGAAATATAAAAATAATTGTGAGAAAGGATTAATCCTGATTACTCCAATCCAAATTAAAAGTTTGTATTTACATATTAGATATGAGTATATAAATACAAACATCCAAAAAATACAAAACAATATTTTTACATATTTATATATAATTTGTATTGGATTTAAATATTTTATATATAATAATATAAATATAAAATTTACAAAACTATGACATATATCAGTGATACTTAATTAACCCTGGTTATGTTACATTGGAGATAACATTGGAGAAACATGTATAATGGTAGATTCACTCACAGGGACTCCAGGAGCCCCCTCTTTTCCTCTTTCTCCTTGAACACCTTCATGACCCTTAAAGTTGACAAAATTTATTTTCATATTGAAATTCAATAGTCAATATATAACGTATTTTAATTGGTGGTCTATTTTGGTCCTATTTTTTGGACACTCACTGGGTATCCAGGGTCACCAGGTTCTCCTCGTTCTCCTCTGTTGCCAACAGGTCCCTTTAACCCAATGAAAAATCAAATATATTGATCAGGTTGGCATCCAAAATTCTCCAAAACAAGGTTAAAATGTTTAGTAAATCTAATGGACTGACTCACGATGTCACCAGAAGGACCAGGTGGACCTTCAACCTTCCCGTCATCTCCATGCTCTCCCTGAAATTTCAATTGAATGAATGAAATGTTCAGAATTGATTTCAGGACATTTATTTCTAAAAAATCCAGTATGCATTTGGCTATGTGTTGCGTTATAGCTAATGTGATTTATCACCTATTTATTTATTTATTTATTTATTTATTTATACCTTTTCACCTCTTGGTCCCGGGGATCCCAATGAACCTTGTGGTCCTTGATGACCCTAAGGTAAGTTTAGAAAAGAAAACAACAGGATTATGAAACCACTATCTCAAAAAAAATATTTTACATAATGTAGAGCAACTGTTTTAAAAGTTTTATGCTCAAATTATATAAAAAAACATCAAATAAAGTCTTATAAGCCATGTTTATGTTAAATAACACTTACTTCATATCCTATTAAACCTGGCTCTCCGTGCTGACCCATTTTTCCCGGAGCACCCTAAATATGATAACCATGGGATTGGAGTTAGTTTCAGAAACCAATTTTCAAACACAAAATATAACTAACCTAAATAAATATCAATCCTCAAAAATGTTTTATTTATTTTATTATGACATTAATATAAACATGTTCTGTGGTCTAACAATGATGATGATACTAGTTAAAAATCAAATAAATAAAAAAAATACTGGAAACAAGATAGCATCATGCTAATTCCTGCTAGCAACATGATATTTAACACTAAAGTTATGCTAACAACCCTTTAATCTATAATAGAAACATGCTAGCAACATGTTAATTCATATTAGAAACATGCCAATAACATGCCAATTTTGCTTGCAATATGCAAATTCATACAAAAATCATCCTAACAATATGTTAACTCATACTAGAAACATGTTAGCGACATGCTAATTTGTGCTGGAAACATGCTAGCAACATGCAAACTCATAGTAGAAACATACTAATCATAATAGAAACATTCTAGCAAATTTGTTAATACATACTGGAAACATGCCAATAACATGCTTGCTTGAATTTATGCTTGCAATATGCAAATTCACACTAAAACCATGCCAACAACATGTAAATTCATACTAGAAACATGTTAGAAACATGCAAATTCATAATGGAAACATGTTAACAACATGCTAATCTACCTATCTATCTGTCGGTCTGTCTGTCTGTCTGTCTGTCGGTCGGTCGGTCAACGCTCTGTCTGTCTGTCTGTTTATCTACAGGCATCTATCTATCTATCTATCTGTCGGCCGATCGGTCGGTCTGTCTGTCTGTCTGTCCATCTATCTATCTACAGGCATCTATCTATCTGTCGGTCGGTCAGTCGATCGGTGGTCGGAAACGTGTTAGCAACATGCAAATTCATAATAGAAACATGTTAACAACATGCTAATCTATACTAAAAACATGCTATCTATCTATCGGTCGGTCGGTCCATCTGTCTGTCTATCTATCTATCTACAGGGATCTATCTATCTATCTGTCGGTCGGTCGGTTGTTGGTCTGTCTGTCTGTCTATCTATCTATCTACAGGCATCTATGTATCTGTCGGTTGGTCGGTCGTCCGTCGGTCAGTCAGTCTGTCTGTCTGTCTGTCTGTCTGTCTATCTATCTATCAGTATTTACTTCCTCAGTTTGTGGAAAAGTTATCCGTGATGATTTTTTTTTCTACTTGTAACATTTTTTACCACTTGTATTTAAATTTACAATTTAAATTAAATGTACAAGTTAATCCTAATGCAATTTTGGAAGACACCACATGGAATCTTAAAAAAAATCTGATTTTGCAAAAACATTAACAATCCTTTAACACAAATTGAATAAAATATTCACCATAAATCCAGTAGTTCCTCTGCTTCCCTTTGGCCCGATGAAACCCATGTCACCTTGCTCACCCAAAGCACCCATCTCACCAAGATGACCTTGATGACCTTTGCTGCCCTGGAATTAATTTAAAGAGATAGTTCACCCAAACATTTCAGTTCTGGCATCATTTAGTCACCCTCCACTTGTCACAAACCTATTTGAGTTTGTTTTTCCTATTGATCACAAAAGGAGTTATTTAGAAAAATGCTGCAAACCAGTAACCACTGCACTGACTGAATCACTTGTTTGTCTTACTATTGATGTTAATAGTTAACACTCTTCAAAATATCTTTTTTTGTGTGTTCAACAGATAAAATAAACTGACAGGTTTGGAAACATTTGAGAGAGTAAATAATGATTACATTTTTATTTTTGGGAGAACTATCCCTTCAAGCACCATTTAAACTCATATATACACATGGAGAAATGCTGAAATGCAATACTAAGTACTGTGAGTAGTGGTAAAGTAAACTAAAATGTCAAACAAATATAAAATACCTTCTCTCCAGGTTTTCCCCTCTCACCAATTTTCCCCGGTTTGCCTTCAGGGCCCTGAAATGACATTATAGAGTTGACACACTGCGAAAATGAATAGAGAGAGAGAGAGCGAGAGACACAGAGAGAGAGAGATCTCTGAATGAACACGATCAGTGGTGACTTATGGCTTTAATCATTCAGATCTACTACAAGAAGATTTCGTTTGTCTTTTCTGTCGTCCAGTCACTCAGCGAAACATTTCAAAGCATGTGCTGAGAAGTAAGTGATCTGAAGTGAAACAATTTATAGATGTTCTGATGAGAAACTGAAAGTCTTTGGTGCTTTAAATGAACTATCAGCCCAAACAATATGGTAAGAATTGATTAGTTACTTTACTTAAAGTGGGTAAACTTAAAAGTGTCCAATTGACTTTACTTAAAAAATAAGTAAACCCGTTGTAACTTAGAACTGTTGAGTTGACTTAATTTTTATAATTATGCATATTTTTTTTTATTTATTTATTTAATTATTTTACCATGAATGTCCCATTGAGATACAATATCTCTTCTACCAAGGAGTCCTGGTCAAGCCAGGCAGCATAGGACAAAGTAAAAAAATTAAAAATAAATAAAAATAAAATAACACACACACACACACACACACACACACATATATATATATATATATGTCACCACACATATACACACACAAAAGTAGTATAAATCATAATCAATTGTTAAAATATGTGCACTGTTCTAAATTGACAGTCTTTAAAATATTTTTAAATATAGCGATAGATGGTACGGATTTCATATGTACTGTAGTATATGTTGAAGCTCATTCCATACATTTGGAGCATACTTAGAGAATGCAGACCGACCTATATATACTGGAGTTGGACAATGAAAATGAAACACTGACCCATTTAGAGAGTTTATGGTTAAATTTAATCAGCCAATCGTCAGTTTCAATGGTGCCAGCAGCAAAAATCTTGAGCTGTGGACAACGTGAAAGATGTATTGTTCTATGATTAGTCCACCTTCGCTGTCTTTCACACATCCAGGAGAGTTATGGTGTGGAGAAGCCCCAAAGAAGTGTACCACCCAGACTGTTGCATGCCCAGTGTGAAGCATGGTGGTGGATCAGTGATGGTTTGGGCTGCAATACCATGGCCTTCCCTAGGCCCAATATTTATGCTAGATGGACATGTCACGGTCAAGGACTACCGAACCATTCTGGAGGACCATGTGCACCAAATGGATCAAACATTGTATCCTGAAGGCTGTGCCGTATATCAGGATGATAGTGCACCAACACACACAGCAAGACTGGTGACAGAGTGGTTTGACGAACATGAAAGTAGAGTTGAACATGTCCCATGGCCTGCACAGTCACCAGGTCATTATTGAGCTACTTTGGGGTGTTTTGGAGGAGCGAGTTTTTCTCCACCAGCATCACTTAGTGACTGGGCCACTATTCTGTAGATAGAATGGCTCAAAATCCCTTTAGCCACTGTGCGGGACTTGTATCTGTCAATCCCAAGATGAAATGGTGCTGTATTGGTCTGCAAAAGAAGGCCCTAAACCACACTAATGAATTACTGTGGTCTAAAACCAGGCGTTTCAGTTTCGTTTTATTGTCCAACCCTGTAGTTCCTTTACTTAATAATTTTAAGGCAACCAATTGCTTTATAAGTTATGCATTTACGCACTTTTTAAGTCAACTAATCACTTTTTACAGTGTAGTTATTGAATTATTGAGTGCAAAACACCTAAAAACCATAAGAAAATAAGCCACTGTTTCAGGAAATAAAAGTGCACACACCTTGACACCTAATAATCCAGGATCACCAGTACGTCCTTCTGTTCCTTTAAATCCGATGGCTCCTTTTTCGCCTGGTTCTCCCTCCAATCCAACATCCCCCTTTTCACCCTACAGACAACAACATTTAGGGTGAGTTTTCACCAATAATGATTAAAATAAGCAACATTTAGAGCTAATCAAGGATTATTTTAAATCAAGTCATGTTGCACCACTTAATATTAAACACATTCGTAACTAAAACAGTAATCTGTGATTAAAGCTTTCACCTGTAATGAGTTCTGATTCACTGCAGTTCATCTAAACAGCAACAATATTACTCTTGTGTTGTAATTCACTTGTTTCAACTTGTATTTGAGTGACTTCAAATGGCTCATGCAAATAATGGAAATTCAAAAAAATCTCTCAGAGCATTAATCTATGCATGCTCAGAAATGTAGCACAATGTAGCAAAAAAATAATAAAATCAAAATAATAATGGAGAAATATGGAACAATAATTCCAGGAAAGAGGACAGATAACATGACATTTAAAAACATCAAAGAAAAAACACTATTCATTCATTCGTTCATGCATTGTTTTAGAAAAACGTAATATATTTTTTTCTGTAATATGAACATTTACTTATGCATGTGTTTTTTTATTTAAATATGTATGTAGTAGACCAGGGATGTCCGAACTCAGTCCTTGAGGGCCGGTGTCCTAGAGAGTTTAGCTCCAACCCTAATCAAACACACCTGAACCAGCTAATCAAGCTTACTAGACATACTAGAAACTTCCTTGCAGGTGTGTTGAAGCAAGTTGGAGCTAAACTCAGCAGGACACCGGCCCTCCAGGACCAAGTTTGGACATCCCTGTAGTAGACAGTGTTAATTCTGTAATACATTAAATGCATAGATTGTTGTATTACTGTAATAAAACATTTAAATGTGTTTTTAATCAATAAATCCTTAAAACCTTCTCAATAGCAAGTTTAAAGTTAATCCAGAACTGAAGTTTAAATCTGAGGTTAAAGTAATGGAGCAAAACGATCAAAGTTAATCCAGGTTTACTGTGAAATTAAACCCAGAATAAAAATTATTGTCTAAATGTAAACCTATTAGTTTTTATGTAAGGATTCAAGTTTAGTGCAACCAGATTATATTGGATAAACCTTGATTTCGTCTAGATTAAAACTTAATCCTTATTGGTGCAATCCATAAAAATAAAAACCCAATTGAAAAACATTATTGATGCAAGCAAAAAATGAAATAAGTAAATGTTTATAAACCGTTTGTTTATGAATAGGGATATTGCAACAATTTTTAAAAAATTTTCTTACCTTGGTTCCATCGGGACCACTTGGACCAGCTTCTCCATCGACTCCAGGGTCACCCTAAATGAGAACGTCTTTAAAAACCATTCACTGTTCTACTTTAAAAAAAAGACAGATACCGACTTTAAGCAGAGCAGCTGCCATATTTAACCAGACACAAATGAAACCTGTGAGCAGTGAGAGACAAACATGCTGAGTTTCTAGATGGCATCTAATAAATCTTTTGTTGAAAACATTGCATTAGAATTTAAAGGTTCATTTTTACAGAAATGATATACTGTACTTATGTTTTAATGCGAGAATAATCTTTTCAATGTATAATTTCTTCTCATGTATTCATTGCTTTTTTTATTACCGATGTTTGATCAGCTTATAACAAAACTGAGACCTTATCAAACCTCCTAGGTTGTGAAAACCTTTAGACTGATTTTTCATTAGCAACACCGGTGGCTTTTAAATTAAGTAATTTACAGAAAAGAGCTACATTTAGCCCCTTTAATTGCAAAAACATCACAATTGATATACTTACATAGGGCTACATACAATGCAATCTTAGGCTACGTTCACACTGCCAGGCTTAGTGCTCAAATCAGATCTTTTCTGAGGTCTGATTTTTTTGCATGGCTGTTCACACTGCTCTTATAAATGTGGCCAATATCAGATTTGCAGTGTGAACAGATCCTGTTTCTAAACTGACCCGCATGCGCAAAAGTAAAGTTACGGACACCACAAAATGTCTAATTATGCACACGTGATACTGTATGATATAAGCCCGTTGTCAGATCATGCTTATATGATTATTGCCGTTTTCACAGACAACCGAGGTGTATTTCATGAACTGTAAATGAATGTTCTGCTACTGCTTATAAACAGCACACACGTACAGAAGGGGGGGTTGGGTGCTCGATTATGTAAAAGTCACATGAAATCCTGACCTGTGTCTGATTTAAGACTACATATGAAAGTGGCACAGATCTGACCTGAAAAGATCAGATTCCATGCGGTTTAGGCTGTTCACACTATCATTACCTGAGTCACATGTGGGCAAAAAAATCAGATTCGGGTCACATTTGGCTGCAGTGTGAACGTAGCCTTAGTGTGTTTATGACCCACTGAAATAGGGCATTTAATAAATGATGTAGTATTTACTTCTGTTGTCTTTGAAATATGGTTAAAGTGTATTGCTGAAAGTAATGACATATATTTTGATGGTAAACTATAATGTACTTTGCATTTGCCGTGTTTACATTTGTAATTCTAAGTTTAAGGACCAATTCTCACTATTAACTAGTGGCTCATTTCTAGGGCCAGGCAGAATCTGTAAAATTTGTTGCTATTTCTGCGAAGAATTTTGTACAAAAATCTGCAGATTTATGCTGAATGTTTTTTGGAGTAACTAAAAACATAATATATAAAATAAAAAGTAAAACCTTTTTAACCTTTTTTAATGTTTACAATGGAAATCCAAATAGATCCACTTATTTGGTAAACAAAGCAAGTCTTTTGTATAATAAATATCTACTAAAAGGCAGATAATATTACTTTACAAACTGTATTGTAAATAATTCAAATGAACGTTTTCATATTAGTGAATATATGTTACAGAAATTAATTTAAATACTGAATAAATATAAATGTACACGACATTTACATGAGTAAATAAATAGACTTAATGATAGGCTAAAAATCTGCGCACTCTCAAAAATAAAGGTACAGGAGCTGTCACTGGGGCAGTACCATTTCAAAACATACATATTTGTTCCAAAAGAGTCCACAGTGGTACCTAAAAGTTGCATATTAGTACCCAAATGAACCTAAAAAGTACCTTTGAAGTACCATAATGGACCCTTCAGGTACAAATATACCTTTTGAAAAGGTACTGCCCCAGTGACAGCTCCTGTACCTTTATTTCTAAGTGTGTGGATTTCTGCACGCACAGATTACGTGTGGGCCTACTTATTACCTGTCTATTATTAATATAATGTCCATTTATTTGTACTCATAAAATACAGTACATATTCTGCATGATCTCTAATCCTACCAAATGCCTAAACTGAATTATTACCTAATATCTATTTTAAAAGCCGCAAATTAGGAGTTGAGAGTCAAAAATCATAGTTAATGAATTATTAATAGCTAGAATTGTACCTTAAAACAAAATGTGACCTAAACATTTAATATCAAAGCATTTATATTAACTTTAAAGTTAATTGAATAACAGCCTACAGTACACATGATAATAAAGTACCTTACATGTGGTTTGTAAACAATACAATAAAAGTAATGCTTCTTTAAAGCAGTGATTCTCAAACTTTTGAGAACCACCTCGGAAAAAAATTGTCTCTCCAAGTACCACCATAATGAGCATTATTGAAACAGAGTAGCGTAGTAGGCCCAGTAAAGCAGCCTCAGCTCTTTACAGTTCATAAACAAGGCAGATTAGTTCCAATTATTAAGAATATTTATAATTGTCAGCAACTTTAAACATCATAAATAGTTCGAATATTAACACTGTACTGTGCTTATATGTTAAAAATAAATAAATAAATAAATAATTTTTTCCCCCAATTTCTGTTTAATAGAGAGAAGATTTTTTTCAACACATTTCTAAGCATAATAGTTTTAATAACTCATCTCTAATAACTGATTTATTTTATCTTTGCCATGATGACAGTAAATAATATTTTACTAGATATTTTTCAAGACACTTCTATGCAGCTTAAAGTGTCATAAGATTATATAAGCTTACAGATAAAAAAAGAAAGTCATTATATCAGACTGCGCATTTTGATATTGTACTCTAAATACACTCAATAATGTGAATTGAAATGCACATTTAATATAATTACAGTATGAGGGATGTTTTCCTTGAACATTGCCATAACACTGTATTTTCAGTGCTACATTAACCAAGTGATTATTACCAACAGGCTAACAACATTAATTTGACCTTCACAATGTTGTTTTCATTCAGTTTTTAATTAAATATAGCATCTCTTCTGAATAAAATCCTTAGCAGAAATAAAAAGAAGAAACCTACTCGAGGTCCAATCAGGCCTTGCTCTCCAGCACTCCCAGGAGATCCAACTGCACCCTAGAAAGTGTGAGAAAAAATGACTCCTTTTTTCTTTTCTTTCTCTATTTAAACACTATTATAAAAATGCAGACAGATTCTCAAATATAATAATTATTTATATCCAAACGAGCAAAGAATCAATGCAGATACCTTCTCTCCTGGTTCTCCCGGTAAGCCCTGATCGCCAATCTTCCCAGGTAAACCCTGTCACATAAACCAAGATACTAGTGAACATCTTGATTTCTGAATCTTGCTACAGTATTTGTGCTAATGCAGCATTGCTAAGAATACATGTGAAAATAATGGATAGATAATTCGAAACCAAGAGACAGCATGGGACCATTTTAGTTTGGGGACCAACTGTTGGATTTGTTCGCAATGATGGATTTGCTTTTCAGTGTTTGGGCTTTCAGCAGTGACATTTATATTACACTGAACCAAACTGGACTTCAGCTCTGAAAACTGGACTGAAGCAGTTTCAATTTAATAGAACTCCATCTATGTTAAGCTGCTTTGACGCAATCTACATTGTAATGGAGCTATAGAAACGAAGATGAATTGAATTGACCATATTAACCAACTATTTAATGAGACTTTTGTCTCAAATAAACATCTACTTTGCTGTCTAGTAATAGTTCAGGTCGGTTCCTCTGGGATTTTGCATTTGCAAATTTATATTTGCGACTTAATGTGAATTTGTGACCACTTTTCTCAAAACTTACAGCATTATATGCAGCAATTCTTGTGTTTTGCTGTGAAAATACACACAAAACTTGTACAATATTTATTTTTTATCTAAAGATCCACTGGTTTTGCTAAATTCTGAAGAGACTGTTTAATAAGATGTTGTTAAGTTTACACTGTAAAAAAATAATCTTACTGCCTTAATTTGTTTAGTTGAATCAAATGAAACGCTCTTCTGGTCATCCCAACTTACACTAGTCAAACTGACTAAAAATGTTCATGTTAAAACATAACAAAAAAAAAAAAACATTCATTCAAAAAACATTCATACACCGTAAAACCCAACAATCAACGTTATCAAATAAAATGAGTTTAGATAACTCAAAATTAACTGAATGTTAGTTCTATTCATTTGAAAAGAGTTTTGACATCACTGTTGAAGATAATGAGTTAATTAAATACCTCAGTACTTCAACTTAAATGGAGTAAGTTCACAGTACTCATATAGATTAGTTTTTTAACTCAAATGGTTTGTAGCAATCGGTTTCCTCAAACGGTTTGAGTTGCCTTAACTTATTGGGTTGTACAGTACTCCGTTGGTTTGAGTTCTCTTCATTAATTGGGTTTTACTGTGCTCAAATTGCTTCATTTACTCAAATGGATTAAGTTCACAGTACTCATATAGATTAGTTTTTGATCTTAAATGGTTTGTTGCAATCGGTTTCCTCAAATGGTTTGAGTTACCTTACCTTTTTAGGTTTAACGGTGTAGTTGAAACCTGATTAACTTATTAAAATAAGTTAAAAAAACATGAAAAAACATTTGTTGTCATAACTTTATGTCATATAATTTTTAGTGTAGATATCTTGTAATATTTAGGCATCTGAAATACGGTCATGGATAATAAGCCATTAATCAAACTAAACTCAAACTACAGTGTTAGCATTCATTATTTCATTAAACTAAGTGTTCATTTATTCATTCATTCATTCATTCAACCATTCTTTCATTTTTCTTCGGCTTAGTTCCTTATTTATCAGAGGTCACCACAGTGGAATGAACCGGCAACTATTCCAGCATATGTTTTATGCAGCAGATGTCCTTCCATTGGCAACCCATCACTGGAAAACACCCATACACTCTCGAATTCACACACACTCATCCACTACAGCCAATTTAGTTTATTCAATTCCCCTATAGCGCATGTCTTTGGATTGTGAGGGAAACCGGAGCACCCGGAGGAAACCCACGCCAACAGAGGAAGAACATGCAAACTCCACACAGAAATGCCAACTGGCCCAGCTGGGACTCGAACCAGGGACCTTCTTGCTGTGGGGCGACAGTGCTAACCACCGAGCCACCGCGTCACCTAAACTAAAAGTTGTCAATTAAAATTATGTACAGGAACCAAAACTAATCTGACATTGGCTTCGTTATGGAGTAGTGATAATTGTAACTAAAATGATTGATTCTGATTGGCTGGAAGGTGTGCCATAATGAGTGCTGTAAGTGGAACATGTTAATACATACAGTCTCTGAAGATTATTTCAATAATCTTACCATTGCTCCAATCTCACCCAATGGACCCAACACTCCCGGTGGGCCTTGAGGACCCTATAAAGAAACAGACAGACAAATCTGAACACTACTGTTCATGATATTTATAATAAAAACACACACACTTGTACAGCTATCTTTATGGAGACTTCCCATAGACGTTATGACTTTTCTACTTTACAGACTGTATATTCATATTCTGAATATCGATCTAGCCCTAAACCAAACTCTCAAGGAAACATTAGCCGCGTTTCCACTATCGCGCCTAAAGCGAGCGAGCCAGGGCGAGCCAAGGCCAGTCGCGTTTCCACTATCACTTCCGGGGCGTAATCGGGCCAAAGCTGGGCTTCCTTGGGGCCAGCGTCCGGCCTTTTTCGGCCCGCCGAATACCTTGGGCCAAGGAGGGCCAACTGGGGCTTCAGGGCGGGGTTACATACAAAGGCGGAGTTTTCCTGTCAGGTAAAGCGGAGACAAGATGCTTTCTTCCCTTACATTTATTTTGCTATCGCGCTTGATCAACTCACTAAGAAAAATCTGTGTTCGAAGTAAATGCCGCCGAACTCGAATGTCCTTATCCAGGGATCGCTGTCTGGCCTTACACCAACAGACCACAAACAGTAAAAAAGCAATCGCTTCGGTGTTCTCCATCTTCCAGCTCTCGTAGTGATGCCAGGTTGTGTTTGTGGTTATAATTTGAGTTTTTTTGTTCACGCTGAAGTGGGCAGGTTGTGTGACGGGTTGTGTGACGTTTGATTCGGGGGACGTTCTGGGGGCGGTGTTTGCGTGACGCGCTGCGAGCAACTAGCCCGACAGTGGAAACGCGACATGATTTCGGCCTCATTTCTCAACCTCCCGGGCTATTGGCCCGGCCTGGCCCGATTAAAGCCCTGGCTCGCACTGGCCCGATAGTGGAAATGCGGCTATTCTTCATTTTTACATATGCAAAATACTTCTGTGGGATTTATAAGACGGCTTCCGAGGACCAAAAAATGTCCCCAGAAGGTCAAAATTTACTGGTAGTGCCATCTTTGTGGAGACATTTAGGACAGGAATAAACAGAAATAAAATGCACACACAGCTCTTCAGCACAAAATTAGCATATTAGAGTAATTTA
The DNA here is from genome assembly GCF_903798145.1 of Danio aesculapii. Lineage (NCBI taxonomy): Eukaryota > Metazoa > Chordata > Actinopteri > Cypriniformes > Danionidae > Danio > Danio aesculapii. The sequence continues at coordinate 66,189,678 of NC_079439.1, forward strand.
TAAAGACAAATGTTACCCTGAAGACTGGAGTAATGAAAATACAGCACTGAATCATAGGAATACATTCAATTAAAATGAAAAACCATGCATTGGTGAACAGAAGAGACTTCCTTCATAAACATTTAAACAAATGTTACCAAACTGAAACTTTTGAACAGCAGTGTACTTCAACCTGAAATTTAGCATTGTGTTTATGATAATGTTTCTCATAAATGTCTCATAGCGCTCAAATAAACCTTCATATTATCTTTATGGTTTTATTTAAACTACATTTTTCACAGTTCATAAAAGAAGATACATTAAAGAATGTCTCAGTTTTCTTGCCCACCAAAACAGTTTCTCTTTTTGTGTTTCCCTAAAGAAAGAGCAATCATAACGTGTGTATGTGAAAGTACTTACAGGTTCTCCTAAGATGCCTTTTAGTCCAGGAGGTCCAGTTGGTCCTTGAACACCCTGCAAATATGATTTTAAGTTTTATGAGTATCTTAAAGAGCTTATGCATGCAAGGATATCAAATTTAATAATATATTAAATTTACATACAGTAAATCCGGCTGGTCCTGCTTCACCAGTTTCCCCAATTTTACCCTAATAATACACAAAAGAGAATCTCAACAAAACACACACTTAAACACTACAGTTTATTTACAGTTTTTACTATCTAAGGTCATTTAGAGGAGCGTTATCTCCAAAACTAGATATTTGGTGCAATGTTTCAATAGTATTTTTTATGATCTGTTATTATATCATCTTATTCCATGGTCTACTAAAATGATTGATTCTGATTGGCTGGAAGGTGTGCCATAAAATTGTTTACTGCACAGGTAGTTCCAGTCAGTTTTGACGACAGCTCAAAATAAACATTTAACACACTTTTAAACATTAGTAGTAACCATAATAATTCAGTGACGGTGACCAGAGCCTTCATTCATCTGTATAATCTTGAAAACACTGATATTTGCTTCAGCAGCAAGCTAATGGGGATCAAATAACTCGCAAATATGCTTACAAAAATAGTTACAGGGATCAACCAACTCACAAATATATTACAGCGGGTAGCTAACACAGGTTACTATGAGCTATAAGTAAAGCCAGACAGAATCTGCAGATATTGTTTGCTATTTCTGCGCAGAATTTTGAAACATGAAAAAACGTCTGCGGAATGATTTTGGCAGTATCATAACTAAAAACTTAATATATAAAATTAAAAAATAAAACCTTTTAAACTTTTATTTAATGTTTACAATACCAATTAGATTCACTTATTTGGTAAACAAAACAAGTCTCTTATATAATATATAAATATCTACCAAAAGACTGTATTGTAAATAAATTAAATAAACATATTTCATATTAGTCAATAATATTACTGAAATTAATTAAAAACCTGAAGAAATATAAATTTACACACATTTACACAACTAAATAAATAGACTCAATGACTGGTTAAAAATCCGTGGAAATTCAGATTCTGTGTGGGCCTATAAGATATTGTTTACCCTTGTCATTTACACAAACTCTCTCTGTGAGATTTTATAAGTTAATTTAGTCAGATTTCACACTGCAAAGGGCATTTCTTGCTTTTACTTGTCTATAACTTGGCAAATGACCATGGAATGAAGCTTGCCATGTAATAAAGAATTTTTTTATCCTCCACTCAACAGGTTATTACTTATGAGCTGGTTCTTTGCCTCCACATTGTGCATTTAACATGCTTTAACAGACGGCAAACCATTGATTATTCTTCCAAACATTGTAGGTTATGGATTCGATTCCCAGAAAATGCATATCTGATTGTATTTTGAATTATTTTGGTTAAAAATATCAAGAAGTTAGATGTCAAAGCATCTTTACATTGTGAGTGAAAAGGTAATATAATCTTATACCACTTATTACAGACTTAAAGGTCACCTGTTATGCCCCTTTTTACAAGATATAAAATAAGTCTCTCATGTGTAAAGTGTGTATGAGAAGTTTCATCTCAAAATACCCCACAAATAATATTTCATAACTCTTTGAAACTGCCCCTTTTAGGCTTTGATCCAAATTGCGCAATTTTGGTGACTGTCGCTTTAAATTCAAATGAGATTGTGCTCTTTCTAAAAGAGGGTGGAGCTACAAATTCCTGTGCATCAGCATAGTGGCAGACTGAAAAACAAGACTAATGTTCTATGCTAATGAGGGAGAGGTCATCACCAATGGGCGGGGCTTTCCCCCTCTGATGACGTACAAAGAGAGAATGTCAATCAAAGTGTTTCTGTTTTTATCAAGTGTGATCATAAAAAGTTATTTTAATACATTTTTACCATTAGAAGCTGGTTACATTCACATACTGATGAAAATTTTCATAATATGTCCCATTTATTTATTAGCTAACATTAAAATCTGAACAGTTAGCAGCTTTAACAATTTGATTGATTCCATTACACATATGAAATGTGGAATTTCAATAATTCATTCATTCATTTTCTTTTCAGCTTAGTCCCTTTATTAATCTGGGGTCGCACTGCGTCACCCTATTCCAATTAATGATTTATAAAACAAAAATTTTTACCATTTGTCCGCTTAAACCTTGTTTTCCTGGTGGGCCTTCAGGACCCTGCAGAAAGAATCCCCAAAAAGAAAACAGTCAACTATTTCCATTGAAGCACATTGACAATCACATCAAATTATCCTTCATTATTGCTTCCGATCGAACCACAACCAAGAACTTTGTAAATGTTTTGAATAAACCTTCAGTGCGCCCTGTCGCCAGCATTGTAAGGTTGATAAAAATGTTGTGCTGACAATTTAGATGCGTTTCATATGTTGTTTTGCTCTGTGGTACGGAAAATCCACTGCATGCCAGCGTGGAGGAAGTCAAGCACTTCATCTTGAAAATAGCACAGCATCACAATGTGCTTTCATTCATGCACCATTCACACAGCTCTATCATCCACGGCCAGATAGACTTTTTGATGTTACTGACATAAACCCACGAGAATTTTAACGCTAAGCTAAATGTTTCAAGATCCTAAAATTAACCTGTCAATGAAGATCAATATCAATATCAAAATAATCATATATGCTTAAAGGGATAGTTCTCCCAAAAAATTTATTTATTCTTCCTCAAGTGGTTTAAAACTTTCATACGTTTATTTTTTCCTGTTTAACACAAAAGGAGATATTTTGAAAAATGTTAGAAACCAGTAACCATTGACTTCCATAGCAGAAAAAAAAATACTATAGAAGTCAATGGTTACAGGTTTTCATTCATTCATTCATTCGTTCATTTTCCCTTGGCTTAGTTTCTAATTTAGAGGTCGCCACAGCGGAATGAACCGCTAACTGTTCCAGCATATGTTTTATGTAGCGGATGCCCTTTCAGCCACAACCCAGTACTGGGAAACACTCATACACTCTCACAGTCACATACACACTCATACACTAAGGCTAATTTAGTTCATCCAATTCACCTATAGCGCATGTCTTTGGACTGTGGGGGAAACCGGAGCACCTGGAGAAAACCCATGCGAACATAGGGAAAACATGCAAACTCCACACATAAATGCCAACTGGCCCAGCCGGGACTCAAACCAGCGACATTCTTGCAGTAAGGCGATCACTACAGGTTTCAGCATTTTTCGAAATATCTTCTTTTATGTTTAACAGAAGAAAGAAACCCAAACAGGTCTGTGACAGTGAATGATGTCATAATTTTCAGTTTTGGGTGAACTATTCCTTTAAGAATAACAAAAACTATTACTAATTACTGTTTTGAAACATGATCTAATCTGTATTATTACTATAAAATATCACACAGAAGCTTAGCTCTTCAAGAACAGTACGTTTCACCTTTATTCCCATCATTCCTTTCTCTCCAACTGGTCCATCTGGTCCCCTCGCACCCTGCACAGAATATAAGGATTAGAGAACTGGCATTAAAAAGGAAGCAACACACATGGGTTTAAGAAAATAATCGGCTGAACAGCAGAGGGCGCACTTGCACAAATAAAGACATTTCCAACCAGTACACAATGTTCATTACATTTTTCTTGGGCTTAGTCTCTTTATTCATTAGGGGTCGCCACAGTGGAATGACCCACCAACTTATCCAGCATATGTTTTACACAGCTGATGCCCTTAACACACAATGTTCATTTCATTTATTTCATTTTCCTACAGCTTAGTCCCTTTATTCATCAAGGGTTGCCACAGCGGAATGAACCGCCAACTTATCCAGCATATGTTTTACACAGCCTATGCCCTCAATACACAATGTTCATTTAATTTTCCTTCGGTTCAGTCCCTTTATTCATCAGGGTTCGCCACAGCGGAATGAACCGGCAACTTATCCAGCATATGTTTTACACAGCGGATGCCCTTAATACACAATGTTCATTTCATTAATTTCATCTTCCTTCGACTTATTCCCTTTATTCATCAGGGGTCGCCACAGTGGAATGAACCGCCAACTTATCCAGCATATGTTTTACACAGCGGATGCCCTCAATACACAATGTTAACAATGCAATCATCTAGGAGATATACATTATGGCATTATTATAGCCAATGAACGACAACTCCAGATGACAAAGGCAACTCATTTAAAGCAATTTGTATGACTTATGATCTTGAGCAAGTCAAATCTCCGGCTCACCGGGGGCCTGAATGAACACGGCTGTAAAGATTTCTGTGAAACATGAGCTGCTCACATTATGGAAGTGCAGTTATAGTAACATGGAAAGTTGCCATTGTGTTTCCATCGCGATGATTCATAGGCTTTATGAAAAATGTAGAGCCGCAGCTGGGTGATCTCTCGGACTTTGAGGGATTTCTTTGTCTGGAAGGTGGAAAGAGTGATCAATGGGGGATATTATTAAGGCTGCAAACGCCATAATAATAGATGTGTGGTGCTGCTCTGACAGCGCTCATGCAACACTGCTGCCTCTGTGCTCATGATCTGATCTCATGCACGAAACCTTTGACCCTTTAGGGGCTAATGACAACATTTGGACTGATAGAAATCAGGTCTGGACAGAAATGTCAAAATAAATCATTCTTTAAGGGAGTTTTTGATGGTAACCCTTTAGAGTAATGGTCCATTAATTAATGTACAGTTGAAGTCAGAATTATTCCTTCTCCTTTGATTTTTTTCACAGTATTTCCTATAATATTTTTTCTTCTGCAGAAAGTCTTATGTGTTTTATTTCATGTAGAATAAAAGCATTTAATAATAAAAAAAAAACAAAAACATTTAAACATTTTTTGATTGCTTAATTTTTGTTTTCAAAATAATCAATTTGAATGAAGAAATTTAGGGCTCTCTTTTAACGATCTAGGCGCAAAATCTAAAGTGCATGGCGCAAATGCATTAAGGGTACAGTATGTCCGAATCCACTTTTGCTATTTTAAGGATGGAAAAATACGCTCTAGACCATGGCGCATGGTCTAACAGGGTTGAGCTTATTCTCTTAATGAGTTATGGGTGTGTTTTGAGCATAACATGCATTAAACCAATCAGTGTCTCATCTATCAATCCCTTTAAGAGTCAGTTGCAAGTCAATCCCTTAAAGAGTCAGTTTAAGAGTCAAAAAGCTGAGTTATATCCAAACACATGTCCTATTCTTATGCCCCTTATGGTGATGCATACGTCGCCAAAACCCGACAGGTGGTCAAATCTAAACTTGTTCTATTAAAACAAATATATGCATATAATAAATAATATTACTACTAATAATAACATTATACAAAAGCAACTTGTCATGAATAAGCTGAAAAAGCCCCCAGAGTTAAGGCATGGAGGTCGTGTTTTTTATATTTATGTAGAATATAATCATTTTTGTAATATTTTAATCCTTAATTTTTTTCGTATGTAAATATATTTGTGTATTGCTTTACAATCTGTGTGTATTAAGCAATGTGTACGCGTTTAAACCTGTATATGCGCCGAACTAACAGCGCAGTCTATTTCAGTTCTTCAATAGCAACGAGCCAACAATGCGCCTTAACTAGTGCTGCACGATTCTAGCTAAAATAAAAATCAGGATTTTGTTTGCTTGAAATCAAGATCACAATTTTCTTACGATTCTATAGATGTATTTCTCAAACATTTGGTAAAACAACAATACTAATATTAGGCCCATGTGTAGGCCTATTGTTGGTAATATTATGTTTGAGACATAATCATAACTCGTAATCATAACTCTAAAACCAATCACGATCATTTAAATTATGTTTTTGGTTTCACTTTCACTGCAGAATGCGCTCATGGCTGCCGTCACTTTCAGAAGAAAAAAACATGCAAATCATACCTCTCCCTGGCTCCCAAACAATCACTCTGTGCAACAAACTGAATGTTATTTACAACTTTATTACCTGTTATTTATAGCCTTTACAAGTTCTGTTCACTAAAATACACATCATTCATGGGCCCATGCATGTGCGCATCCTCTCGGTAGTGAACAAACGTGTGATTTTGCGGCTGCAAATACGTCATTACATTAAGACAGAAATTAAATTTTTGGGTGAATTATATAAATACAGTATGTGACACTTTTAACACCACTTGGAGGTGGTCATGTTGCTGAGCAACATATACAACATAACATAAGACTTATGTTGTTGCATTTATGCTTCTCTCCTCACCTTGAAAATAATTGGCTGAATCGTAGAAAAGCTGAATTAAGATCGTGTGTAGGGTCAAATCGAGATCGTGATCTTTTTTTTGATTAATCATGCAGCCCTAGCCTTAACACACCTCTATTTTAGACCAACATGCAAATGAGTCTACGAAGTGGCGCAAATGGATTTGCTATTTAAACAACGTGCCGCAAAACGTGAAAATTAGGGCTGCGCTGGTCTGAAAATAGCAACAAATCATGCCAAACACGTCTTGGGTCTTATTGCGCTGGGTGTATGATGGGGCCCATAGTCAGATTAGGGCTGGGCGATTTGGCCTTAAAACAAAATCTTGATGAATTGAACATTTTAACTTGATAACAATTTAACGAACGATTATTTTAATAATTTTTTTTTACTTATCATAGTTCACTGATAAGTTTTGTACAGTAAATATGCTCACATATTGAAAGTGAGAGATTTTTGAATGAATGGTGCATTACTTGATTTTAAAATAATAATTACAGGAAAGACGCACTATCTACTATGATTATTTATTGAACATCAACGTTAATTGAATGTAATGTAATGGAAATTATAAATAACGGAAAATATGCTGTCTCAAGGCATCTCTGGTGCAGCTTTCAATCATCGTCAATGTAGTGCAAAGTAAGGTTCAAGAATACGTCCATTGTCCTAATTAACCAGAGATCAGATGTGGCTGCAAAGTGTGGCTAACAGAGCGGTAGGGGTAGGGGAAAAAGTTTCGATTAATTGCCCGGCCCTAAGTCAGATTCATCACTGTTTAAGTCATTGTTGATGTGTTGAGATGCTCAAGGTGCTAAAAAAAAGAGCTTTATTTATTTACATATTTAAATGTTTAGATGTGACATAACTGCTTGTTGTGTATGACCTTCCCTTAAGAGCTTGAATATATCATGTTATTAAGAAATCTTCTAACATTTAACCATATTATTAGTGCTGAAAACTCTTTCTATTCCCCAGTAAATGACATGAATCCTGGCCTCCGAAGAGCAGTGAGATATATGCACATGTCCATGAGAACTAACAGTACTGAGCATTTAGAAAATGATGAGGCTGAAATCCCAGACCTCGGCGTTCTCCATCAGTGGCAATTGACTGCTGTTCATCTTTTTTTGCTGAAGGATTAATGCTTCATTTGTAATGGTGAATTTAGTTTGAGAAATGTGTTTTTTGCGATGTGAGGACAGACAGCTTTAATGCTGATAGGATTTCCGATGGGAAGCCAGCAAAGCAAAGAAGTGTATTAACACATTATACAGCTTGAAACTGTAGCATGAAATTCACTGAAGTGTGAAACTTCAATGGAATTATCGAAATATAGACTGTATTGAAGAGTGTTCCCACTTGGCAAGTTCGGTTAGATTACAACAAAGTCTCCCATATCACCAGTTTTTCTTTTTCAATTATTTCCAAAAATATGTTTAACAGAGCAAGGAATATTTCACAGTATTTCCTATAATATTTTTTCTTCTGGAGAAAGTCTTATTTGTTTTATTTCGGCTAGAATAAAAGCAGGTTTTCATTTTTTAAAAAACATTTTAATGTTAATATTATTAGCCCTCTTAAGCAATATTATTTTTTTGATTGTCTACAAAACAAACCATCGTTATACACAGACTTGCCTAATTAGCCCAACTTTCCTAATTAACCTAGTTAAGCTTTTTAAATGGCACTTTAAGCTGATTACTTGCATCTTGGAAAATATCTAGTTAAATATTATGCACTGTCATCATGGCAAATATATCGGTTATTAGAAATCAGTTATTAAAACTTTCATGTTTAGAAATGTGTTGACAAAAATTCTATCCATTAAACAGAAGTTTGAGGGAAAATATACAGGGGGGCTAATAATTCAGGAGGATTAATCATTCTGACTTCAACTGTATGTGCTTTTGAAAGTCAAAATGTTCAGAAGACAGCACATTCAAGCCAAGTTCATCAATAGAAGTCGTAATTTCGTGACTATATCCACTGAAGTATTTTCATAAACCCTCTAGGTGATTATCACTGTGTACTCAAGATTTGTTTTCCTCCGTGGAAGCGGTTCAAGTTCGGTTTGGTCTGTTGTGAGTTTTGCATTGGCATATAATTGCATATTTGGATTATGGATTTGGGTTACTGGAAACTATTTTGGGGCTATATTTACATTATATTTACATTCAGTGACAGTATTATGGCAGTAGACTTTATTAGATAGTGTCTTCAGATGACATTCCAATTCAAATTGAATTAAGATTACACCACTTTTACTTTTTATATCACCTTTTTTAAGCACTTTTCATGTTTTATACTTTATTTCCATTACATTTTAGCACCGATTGGTGATTTTTCAGGTTTTTTATTTTTAATAAATTTGCAACAATATAAAATTTTTTTTTTTACATTGTCATTATGGGGTATTGTGTGTAGAATTATAGGGGAAATTAATGAATTTAATCCATTTTAGAATAAGGCTGTAACATAAAATAGTGCTTTGAATACTTTCAGAATGCACTGTAGGTTTGTTTATAAACTACTATGTAAATTTATCTCAAATGACACAATTCTTTATGTCTTGCATTTTAAATTGTATCTCCTGGATGATTCAGTATAATCATCTCAACACTTTAGGACAAACTTTTCACCTTTTAAAGAAAAAGTTAAGTATTTTTATAGACCATTTTGAGGGATGTAAACAATAACAATAGTCCCAACATATTTCTTGTTTTACATTTTTAATTTTCATAGCTTCCGAGAATCCTAAAAGAGACACATATTGCTAAATAATGTTATGAGAGCTGTTTTATCATCAAGTTCTGATTGAATTGCCTCTTGTTACAGTTATGAAATAGTTTGATAACAATCAGGAAATGTTCATGGGCCAATGACATCAAGTCTATAGATAGATAAAGCAGTTGGACTAGTCGTGTTTCGAATTTTATCACAATGAAGGAGTCAATGCCACCCACGGGATCTGCTCTGAATCAAATCGAGCAGCGGGAGTCAAGGGCAAACAGAGGACAGGCTTGGGAGAAGTGGCAAAAATCAAGAGCAGATTTTGGATTTACAATGACTGCGAAAGTCAAATTTGAGTTGTTTGGATGTGTGTCATGCTGGTGGGTGTTATGGGAACCTGTGGGGGTTGCTGAAGAGTTCAGTTTTTGAGGACTGATGGGAAAGTCCCAAGCCTGAGGATTCGATTGTGTCAATGATGTCAGAGTTATCAAAAACACAGAGTCGGAGGGCTCTTCTAGTTAATATGATTTGCCATTTGCATCCAATTTCGCTTTCATAATATGAAGTATTTCAAAGTGAAACATAATAATCAATGAGAAAAACATGTACAGTGGGTTGATTTTGTCCATCAGGAATAGATTGGGTTATGAAATAGAATACTCAGCTAACTGGATTATTAATATATGAATATATAATTTGAATTATTAGCCCCCCTGTATATTTCAGATTAACGGAAAGAAGATTTTTTCAACACATTTCTAAACATAATAATTTTAATAACTCATTTCTAATAATTGATTTCTTTTATCTTTGCCATGATGACAGTACATAATATTTTACTTGATGTTTTTCACGATATTAGTATTCAGCTTCAAGTACACTGTAAAAAAATTAACATATTTTACAGGTAATTGTCTGAATTTTTTTACAGAATTTTAACGTTTTTATTATTATACAGTGAAATACCTGTGGCTTTACAGATATGTTATGCAATAAAAAATTCTAACATTAAATTTACAGTTATTGCTTGTATTTTGGTATTAGGTTATTTTTTTAATTATTTCGTTATTGGTATTGCGTCCTCACATGTGTTATGAAGCGGACAGGAGACAGAGGTAAGGAAACGTTAGGGTGTTTATTAAATGACAACAAGGAGCACATGAAGGATAGCCAGGAGGATCAGGAATGATGTTGGGGTCTTTTCCTCCGTGGCTGGGTAACAGGAATACACGAGGATGGACAGCACACACCAGATACAGCTGACAGAGGATGACACAGACTTGGAAGGACTGGAAGACAGGACGATTCGGGTGGACCAGGAAGACTAGGAGGAATACAAAGAGAACAGGTAAGTAAAGCGTTTGTTTTAGCTGAGGATGACTACGCTGAGTGGTCGCTCAGTTGTCCGCTTTCGTCGAGACGAGCCCGGACAATGAGCGACTGGAGTGCTGTGCTTTTATCTGGTGCTCGTGAATGTGATGCAGCTGTGTGCTCATTAGAAGTCAGGTGATGGTGATCTTCGTGAGTGGGGATCGTGAGAGCCTGACCAATCCGTGACAGTACCCCCCTCCCCAGGGCCCGCTCCTGAGGGCCGACACCTCCGACGCCGTGGTGGTCTCCCTCTGCCTCTAGGCGCTGGGAACTCAGGGTGGCTCTCATGAAACTCCACCATGAGACTAGGATCGAGAATATCAGCTCTGGGAACCCATGTCCTTTCTTCGGGGCCGTACCCTTCCCAGTCCACCAGGTACTCCAACTGGCCACCACGACGTCGGGAACGCAAGATCTCCTTCACTGCGTAGACGGCTCCTTCTTCTAGGAGCAGTGGAGGAGGGGGTTCCTCTTCGTGGTCAGGCTCTGTGGAGGGAAGAACAGGATCGTGATAGGGTTTCAGGAGTGATACGTGGAATGTAGGGTGAATACGGTAGTGAGAGGGTAATTGTAGTTTGTAGGTGACGGGGTTAACCTGTTCCACGATGGTGAAGGGACCAACAAATCGGGGACTTAACTTGCGAGAGGGCAGTCGCATGCGTATGTCCCGGGTGGATAGCCACACCTTTTGTCCGGGTGTGTATCTGGGTTCTTCAGACCTTCTTCTATCGGCGGTTACCTTGCTTCGACGGACTGCCCTCTGCAGATGTTGATGAGCCTCGTCCCAGACTCTCTCGCTCTCCCGGAACCAGTGATCCACTGCGGGGACATCAGATGGTTCGCCATCCCAGGGAAAGAGCGGTGGTTGGAAGCCCAGGACGCACTGGAATGGCGTGAGTCCGGTGGAGGGTTGCCGCAGTGAATTTTGGGCATATTCTGCCCAGCCCAAATACTGGCTCCAGGAGCTCTGGTGACCACTGCAGAAGGTCCTCAGGAACCGTCCCACCTCCTGAATCTTCCTCTCTGTCTGCCCGTTGGTTTGGGGATGATATCCAGAAGAGAGGCTGACGGCCACACCTAGGAGCTTGAAGAAGGCTTTCCATAGACGTGAGATGAACTGTGGACCTCTGTCCGACACAATATCTTCTGGAATACCAAATGACCTGAAGACTTGATTAAAGATATTGTCGGCTGTTTCAAAGGCTGTGGGAAGACCTTTCAGAGGGATTAGTTTGACAAACTTTGAGAATCTATCTACGATGACTAGAATACAGGTATTACCTTCTGACGAGGGGAGGTCAGTGATAAAGTCCACTCCTAGGTGTGACCAGGGACGGTTCGGAATCGGCAAGGGATGGAGCTTTCCAGCGGGTAGATGACGTGGGCTCTTGGATTGGGCACAGTCCTTACAGCCCTGAACATATTGCCTCACATCCCTTGCCATGTTTGGCCACCAGAATCGTTGGGATACTAGCGAGAGAGTATTGTTGATCCCTGGATGTCCAGTGCCTAGCGAGGTATGTAAGGAGTGGATCAGATCTACCCGGTGTTCAGGTGGTATGAACTGCCGATGAGGAGGGCATCCCGGCGGAGCAGGGGCTTCCGGAGTGGCAACGACTGGAGGAGCGTTCCAGGTGATCGGACAAATGGAGATGTGTTCGGGAAGAATCTTCGTTGGGAGTTCTTCATGATCGTGATGCTCGTGTAAACGAGAGAGAGCGTCTGCTCTTAGATTCTTGGGTCCTGGACGATAGGAAATGGAGAAATCAAAACGTGAGAAGAAAAGTGACCATCTGGCTTGACGTGGACATAGTCTCTTGGCCTCTTTGATATATTGGAGGTTTTTGTGATCTGTGATCACCTGGAACGGATGTTTGGCTCCCTCCAACCAGTGACGCCACTCCTCCAAGGCTAGCTTGATTGCTAGAAGCTCCCTGTCTCCTATGCTGTAATTCTGCTCCGCCGGGCTCAACTTCCGAGAGAAATAGGCACAGGGATGCAGTCGGGGCGGTGTATCATGATGTTGGGATAATACTGCCCCGACGCCGGTGGTGGATGCGTCCACTTCCACCACGAAAGGAAGATTTGGGTCAGGATGAGTCAGGAGTGGGGCCCTTGTGAACTCCTTCTTAAGAAGGCGGAAGGCTGCGGCTGCTTCTTTGGTCCACTCCAGTCCTTTGGGTTTACCCTTGAGGAGATTAGTGAGAGGTGATGTAATCCTGCTGTAGTCCTTGATAAACCGTCTATAAAAGTTAGCAAACCCAAGAAACCTCTGGAGCTCCTTAATGGAAGTGGGTTCTGACCAGGATAGAACAGCCTCAATTTTCTTCCCATCCATACGTATACCGGTTTGGTCAATGATGTATCCCAAGAAATGAATCGACTTCTGGTGGAATGAGCATTTCTCCGCTTTGAGGTAGAGGTGATGTTCTCTCAATGTGTGTAGGACCTCCGCAACGTGTTGGCGATGTTCGGCCTCACTCCGGGAGTAAATGAGGATGTCATCTATGTACACTATTACAAAGTGGTGAAGAAACTCCCGGAGGACTTCATGAATGAAGTTTTGGAATACGGAGGGGGCGTTGACCAGACCGTAAGGCATGACCTCATATTCATAGTGGCCAGTAGGGGTCACGAATGCTGTCTTCCATTGGTCCCCCTCACGTATTCTTATCAGATTATACGCGCTGCGGAGGTCCAATTTAGTGAAGACTTTAGCTTCTCGGAGCTGTTCCAAAGCGGCTGGTACCAGAGGAAGGGGATATCGGTATTTTACTGTACCGTTATTTAGGACCCTGTAGTCGATGCATGGACGCAGCCCTCCGTCCTTCTTGGCCACAAAGAAGAAGCTTGAGGCGGCTGGTGATTTTGAGTGACGTATGTACCCCTGACTCAGAGCCTCCCTTATGTAATCTTCCATTGCCTGATTCTCTGGAAGCGAGAGCGGGTAGATCCTACCTCTTGGCAACTGGGCATCTGGAACTAGGTCGATCGCGCAGTCCCATGGCCGATGCGGCGGTAGCTGGGAAGCTCTCTTGGGGCAGAAGACATCATGAAAGGAGCTGTACTCCTTAGGAATGTGGATAGACTGCTTCTCAGGAGGACTCTCGACCGATGTTGTAAACAAAGAAATGGGGGTTCCGACCTTGAAGAGGGAGATTTGGAAAACAGGTAGGTGTACATCCAGATCCCCATTTCTTTATCTCTCCTGTGCCCCAAGAGATGATGGGATCGTGCTTCACCAGCCACGGGCGCCCTAGAATGATGTCCATATTTGCACCCTCCAGAACCAGAAATTGAATCCTCTCTTGATGTAACAACCCCACTTGAAGAAGGATGTCTTCGCATTGTCGATGGATACGGGTCGAAGATCGAGTGCACTGGGTTATCGGTTGTATCTGGTATATATGCGAGGACGCCTCAGTACGTAGGTGGAGTTGACGACAGAGGGATTGGGAGATGAAGTTCCCTGCTGACCCGGAGTCGATGAGGGCTGTGACAAGGAGAGAAATAGAGGCAGTAGTTATTTGTACGGTGGTAGTAAGTGGTTTACATTGTTCAATATTCGTACTGAATACACTCACTGAAGTCCGAATGGGACGAAGGGGACACTCCATACGGGTGTGTCCACTGACACCGCAGTATAGACACAGACCCCGGGTCAGCCTCCTCTGTCGTTCCGCTGATGTCAGTCTTCCAGACTCTATTATCATGGGTTCTGGTTCTGGAGAGGCTGTTGACTCAGGCGATTGGAGGAGTGCAGACGAGGGGGTGATGGTGTCCTGTTGATAGGAACGGAGACGATCGGAACATCGGAGAGAATGTTGGATGAATCTCTCCAGACCCATAGTATCATCTAATGTGGCCAGCTGGATTCGGAGAGTGGGTTCCAAGCCGAGCCGGTACGTGGTCAACAACGATCTCTCATTCCATCCACTTGCAGCTGCTAGAGTGCGAAACCGGAGAGCATATTCCTGTGTAGATAGAGTACCTTGCTTTAGATGATACAGCTGCTCTCCAGCGGCTACTTCCCCATCAGAACGTCCAAACACCTCTTTGAAATACTCCGTGAAGGTAGTGATGGAATTCATGACCGGCCCGGCTTGGTTCCAGATCGTCTCAGCCCATTTAAGTGCAGGCCCAGAGAGTAGTGATACGATGTAGGCGATCTTTGACTTATCTGTGGGATATAGAGAAGGTTGCATTTCGAATATGAGGGAACATTGTAACAGAAAACCATTGCACTCCCCCGCTCCGCCTGAGTAGGGCGCTGGTCGGGCCATGGGACTGGAAGGAAGGGCCGAAGAAGAAACTGTGGAGGCGGAAGTGCTCGGTGCTGGTGGTGCGTTGGAAAGTGGAGCTGGTGGCTGTAGAATCCGCTTCAACTGGTCCACCAGCTCTTGAAAGTGATCGGGGGTGCTCATGTTGTCGTCGTTATTGGTCCGGGCTTCTGTTATGAAGCGGACAGGAGACAGAGGTAAGGAAACGTTAGGGTGTTTATTAAATGACAACAAGGAGCACATGAAGGATAGCCAGGAGGATCAGGAATGATGTTGGGGTCTTTTCCTCCGTGGCTGGGTAACAGGAATACACGAGGATGGACAGCACACACCAGATACAGCTGACAGAGGATGACACAGACTTGGAAGGACTGGAAGACAGGACGATTCGGGTGGACCAGGAAGACTAGGAGGAATACAAAGAGAACAGGTAAGCAAAGCGTTTGTTTTAGCTGAGGATGACTACGCTGAGTGGTCGCTCAGTTGTCCGCTTTCGTCGAGACGAGCCCGGACAATGAGCGACTGGAGTGCTGTGCTTTTATCTGGTGCTCGTGAATGTGATGCAGCTGTGTGCTCATTAGAAGTCAGGTGATGGTGATCTTCGTGAGTGGGGATCGTGAGAGCCTGACCAATCCGTGACAACATGACACTAACCTTGTTTTTGTTGTTAAACGATGATAAAATGTGTTAAAAAAAAAAAGAAATACAAAAATAAAAGCTTTTTTCATGTTTTGAAGGTTTGTTAAAAGAGCCCCAGCTGGGTACAGTTGGAGTTTTTCTGTGGAGTTCGCATCCTCTCCCGGTGTTTGCGTGGGTTTCCTCCGGGTCCTCCAAAGACATGCGCTGTAGGTGAATTGGGTAGGCTAAATTGTCCGTAGTGTATGTGTGTGAATGAGTGTGTGTGGATGTTTCCCAGTACTGGGTTGCAGCTAAAAGGGCATTAGCTGCGTAAAACATATGCTGGATAAGTTGGCGGTTCATTCCGCTGTGGCGACTCAAGATTAATAAAGGGACTAAGATGAAAGAAAATGAATGAATGAATGAAAGGTATGTTAAAAGTGGGAAATTTTATGGAATATTTAGAAATTTTGTGCATAATTACCTGAATTAAACTGTATAATCACATTAAATGATCTGTATAATTATAGTAATAATCATTATAATCACATTAATTAATTTATATTATTGCATTAATAACCTGTATAATTATAGTAATAATCTTTAAAACATTAATTAATCTGTATAATTACAGTATTAATATATATACAGTAATATAGTTACAGTAATAATTTGTAAAACGGGGCAATGCGATGGCGCAGTAGGTAGTGCTGTCGCCTCACAGCAAGAAGGTCGCCGGTTTGAGCCTTGGCTGTGTCATTGGCATTTCTGTGTGGATTTTGCATGTTCTCCCTGCGTTCGGGTGGGTCGAAATTGCAATTGTCCATAGTGCATGTGTGTGAATGAGAGTGTATGGGTGTTTCCCAGTGATGGGTTGCAGCTGGAAGGGCATCTGCTGCATAAAACATATGTGCTTGGGTAAGTTGGCGGTTCATTCCACTGTGGCGACCCCAAATTAATAAAGGGACTAAGCCGAAAAGAAAATGAATGAATGAATTTTTAAAATTACATTAATGATCTGTATGATTGCAGTAATAATTAATAAAATGGCAGTAATTACCTGAATCATTACAGTTATAATCTGTAAAATGACAGTAATAACTTTGTTTTTTTTTACTGATTATTATTAGCATTTTTTATTCCCGTTTTTTTAGTTTAAATGCAAATTATCAACAGTAATAAGCTGTAATTTAATGCATTTCGACTGTAAAGTATGTTCTGTATTTTTACAGTTTTTGCTTGTAATTCTGTAAAATGATTATTTTTTGTAATTTTATAATTTTGTCTTTTCACCGTTTTTTTTTTTACAGTGTAGGCTAATAAGGCAAGTTAGGGTAATTAGGCAAATCAGTGTATAATGATTGTTTGTTCTGTAGACAATTGAACAAATATATTGCTTAAGGGGGCTAATAATATTGATCTTAAAATGTTTTTTAGAAAATTAAAAACTAGCCGAAATGAAACAAATAAGACTTTCTCCAGAAGAAAAAACATTATAGGAAATGCTGTGAAAAATATCTTGCTTTGTTAAACATCATTTTGGAAATATTTGAAAATTCCCATGAAGGCTAATATTTCTGACTTTGATTGTATCTATGCAAGCACCACCACTGTTGTTAAAGAAAAACGATCAGGTCTTACCCTTGTGCCTTTAGGCCCCCTGGTGCCGCTGAGGCCCCTGGATCCATGAGGCCCCTGGAGGACACAGAAAAGACAAGAATGAATCAAACGTTCCCTCAGAAACCTCAGCTAGAGCTGCAAAAAGTCTCTGGCAGGCAAACAAACATCACTTGACCCGATTACAGCGGCTCTGTCCTTCAAAGCTTGATGTTTATATTTGTCCTCCGCTGCTCGCAGGGTCATTCAAGTGCCTCCAAAAGGCATTTCCTGCCAATTGCTTGCGTGACGCGAAGTTTGTGTGAATAGTGCAAAAGAAGAGTTTCATTCAGGAGAATCGGGAATTACTCTGGTGTCTGTCAATAATGAGTACAGACATCTTTAATGGAAGAAGGTAAACAGCTGATTGTTGCATAAAGTGAGACAGACTTGGCTTTTTTAGACTCTTTCTGTATTGTGGCTTTGGTAACACTTTAGTTTAGATCACAGTTGACAGTATTAACAAACCATTAGCCAGTGTTGGGTAAGTTACTTTAAAAAAGTACTTAAAAGTACTACTAGAAAATGTAATCTGATTACATTACTAATTACTTCATGCAAAAAGTAATCAGATTACTAGTTACTTTACTTTGAAATTACTTTTAAAACTTATAAAATATACATATTAATTGTGGAGTTCCTCAAGGAAGTATTTTAGGTCCTTTATTTTTTCTTTTATATATTAATGATTTAAAAATAGCATGTTCAGAGGAACTCTATCTTTATGCTGATAATGCCGCAATTTTAGTATCTCATCAAGACAAAAGGGCCCTGGAAGAAATCATGAGTTCCCAGTTAAAAAGTCTGTATAACTGGTTTTTAGACAATAAACTTTCTTTGCACATAGGAAAGACAGAGGCTATTTTATTTGCTTCAGAAGTGAAATTAAAGAAAGATGATAGTTTTGTAGTTAGGATTAATGAATTAAAAATAGAGTCGAAAAATGTTGTAAATTATTTGGGATGTTTAATAGATAATACATTATCAGGTGATGCCATGGCAATAAAGGTTTTTACGAAGATATGTGGAAAAATTAGGTTCTTAGCGAGGCAAGCTGATCTGTTGGATGTTCATTCTTTAAAATTGAAGGCAGAAGCTTTAATTCAACCCCATTTTGATTATGCTACCTTTTTTTGGTATAGTAGCTGCTCGCAGATTATGAAGGAAAAATTGCAAAAGGCACAAAATAAATTAGTACGAATAATTTAAAAAATTCATCCTAGAGCACATTTGCACAAAGAGTCTTTTAAAAAATTAGGTATGTTAACTGTTAGTAAGAGACTATGTTTTTTTAAAACTGGGAATGGTACGTAACATGTTTAATAATGTGGTTCCTAGTTATTTGGTGAACTATTTTCAAATGGTGAGGCAACAGCATTCATACAGTACTAGGAGTTGGGATTTTAATATTTGTTTATTTAAATTTAGAAGTCTAGTGGGGAAAAATATGTTTTTATATACAAGTGCAATCCTGTGGAACAAATTCCCAAAATCGATCAAGGAAATAAAAGATTTAAGGAAGTTCAAAAAAGTAATCAAAAGATGGCTGTTTGATGAGGATAATTAGTTTGCATGGTAGACGAGGATGTTTTTATTTTATATGTTACTGGATTGTGTATAGGGTTGTAGCTGGAAGGCCACTTGCTGCGTGGGACGTATGTTGGATAAGTTGATGGTTCGTTCCGCTGTGGCAATCCCTGATTGATAGAGGGACTAAAAGAAAAATTAAAGAGCCCATATTATAGATGAAATAGGGTCATATTTAGGTTGTAAGGGTCTCCAACAACAGTCTAATATGCATGCAAGGTCAAACAACACTTTGATGGTCTTATAATATGCATTTATTTTTACCTAGTTATCCCAGCGACTCCCATATGAATCGTTCAGCGATTCATTTGTACCCAAACCCGTCCTCAGCGCGAAGCTAATCTGCGCTGATTGGACCAATGACAGGCTGCTGCGATTGGTCGACGACACTGACAGGCTTCAGGGCGAGACAGAGTGAAATGCCCAGCAGATTATCAACAATATAAAAGTAGTCACAGTGTACACACGCTTCATAGTGGATTTTGGCTGCCAGTGGGTGAATGTAAATATAGACGATGGACTAGAAAATACTGACGACTAACTATTTTATCAAGCAAAAAGTCCAAGAACTGGCGAGGATATGTCCTAGCAGTCTACTTGCTCTTTTTACACACACGCACACACAGGGCCGGCGCGTCCAGAATAGAGACGGCGCGGCGGCGACACCTCCTCCCCCTCCGCGTCCTCAGTTACATCCGCGATTACAACCCTAAGATTTCAACCGCGACACCCCCTAAAGTCCTCACTTTACAAACGGGTCCCTTTGATCACCCTTTGCCTAGATCTTTACCCTATTCAGAGACACGCACACACACACATCAACCTCCTAAGAGGAGACACTCACACAAACGACCGTCCTCAGAGGAGCCACACACACACACACACACATAGCTGACTATCCATAAACAAAGCGGCACGCGTCGCGTTTTCAACGTAGCTTTACACGCGATATGAGAATAAAAAGAGTTAACCTGATACAGCACACGCGGTTACAAGTAACAAAACACAACTAAATGCATAATTTGCAAGCTCGAGTAAACGAGGCAATAATTTTAATCGCACGTACTTACACTGGTGAAATGGGGGAAGAAACTGATTCATGATCCACTGATCCTTGTTCTGACAGTCTATACTGATCCTTCCTTTAACAAACTGAAGAAGTCTTCTTTGTAAGCAGGTAGTTTCCAGAGGCTCTCGATCTGCTCAAGGCTAGGCTATATGCTAAGGTTTCATCTTTGGGTGAACTGTCAATAATCTCCATCTGCACAGCATGACTTCATTCTACCGGTGTCTGTGTGTGTCTCTGTGTGTGTGTGTGTCTGTGTGTGTCTCTGTGTGTGTGTGAGAGTGACTTTTTTCTGCTAGTGGGCGGAGCCGCAGGTTTCAAATCTCCCGGGCTTGCGCGTGCAACTACTTGTGTTTCGTAGCTGCGTCATCGCGAAACACCTAATAACTCGTTATCAAGACGACTCGTTTGAAGCACTATGAGTCGACTCTTTTATAGATGAATCAATAGTTTTAAACACTGTACACTTACAGATTTAAGCCTTAGCTGGATATTTCACTTCACTTAGAGCTGTGTGACACACTACATGGAAGGGCATTTTCAAAAACCCATAATATGGGCTCTTTAATGAATGAAGGAATGTATTTGTGAATTATTTTGTTCCCGTTTTAAAAATGTATGAGGTACTGTCTGTTTTATGCATCATCGGTATTTTAAAGCCATACTTTGTTATATTTAACAGCGAGGACCACAATGGAAACAAGCCCAGGAGTTGTTGTGTTTTTATCCTCGACAGTTTTTATTTCAAAATGTATGGGATACTTGTACAGCTTGTCTAAAATCTGTCAAATAAAATTCAATTCAATTAAAAAAACACAAAATAAACTGCAGCTCTTTCAGTAATTTATATTCACTGAAAAACATTACAATGGGTTGATCACAACAGCTTAACATATTAAAAGACTTAAAGAGTTCGCCCAAAACTTATAATATTCTCATTATTCATTTATTCCAAACCTGTTTGTTCTTACACCGTTTTCATTTCTCTTTATACTATTTGCTTCTATTTTATTTATACTTGTCTCTTTTATTCTTGTTTATGTAAAGCACTTTGAATTGCCACCGTTGTATGAAATGTTCTATATAAATAAACTTGCCTTGCTGTGCCTTGCCTTACACAAAAGAAAACATTTAGAAGAAAACTGGATAGCTGTAACCATTGACCTCCATACTATGAAAAAGTACTGCAGTGTTTGGGTGGTCTGTGTGTGTCTGAGGTAATTAGTCTATATAAATGTGTATTTTCCAAAGTATATGAAGTTAATCGGTCAGTTCTTGTCACGTGAGGACTAACTAGGAGTCAACTAGGAGTGCCTGGAAATATGCACTCCCAATATGCGCACGCGCAAAATACGCGATATGTGAATGGCCCCATAAGCAACTACTCTTGTCTTCACATTCAGAAGATACTTTCAGTCCCGATCCTGCACAAAAATCCAATTTAGCCTGTTTAGGTTGAGTTGGGCCGCCGTATTTTTGGGTGCCGGTGTCCGCCTTGGTGATGAGTATTGTTGTAGAATGCTTTCTTTCAAGTTGCTGGTCGAGTTAAAAGCAGTAAAGAGTTCTTTAGGGACTGGACATAGACTGCATTTCACAGCAATATTTTAGTTTTCACGCTCAATGAAATCAAAGTAATGTCTTTATTTCCACTTGAAGAAGCTGCCACTCTCGTCAGCAACCATTTCAGCTTCCGTTCTTTAGCATTTTAAAAGCACAAGCTTATTAACTGACATTGAAGAGGGAAACGTGATTTAAAAGAAGAATTTTGTCTTCTAAAAACTATAGTTGTAACGTAAGTAACGCAATTACGTTGACTTTAGTAACCAATCAAGTTACACAAATTTAAAACGTAATTTGTTACATTACTGCGCTCCCCAAAAATGCAGTTAGAATACAGTAACGTGATACTGTGGAACATGTTACACCCAACTCTGCCATTAACTAACGCTACTATCTTAGTAAAGTACTAATTAGCTGTTCATTATTAGTTTGTAAGGTAGAAGTTGGGTTTAGGGTTTGGATAGGATTAGGGATGCAGAATAAGATCATAGTTTACTACTACTAACAGTTAA
Organism: Danio aesculapii; assembly: GCF_903798145.1. Taxonomy (NCBI): domain Eukaryota; kingdom Metazoa; phylum Chordata; class Actinopteri; order Cypriniformes; family Danionidae; genus Danio; species Danio aesculapii. Next base: position 66,211,687 of record NC_079439.1, read on the forward strand.
TATCTTAATAATAGGCAGGTAATAAGCCAGTAGTTAATGACATGAATGGGCAATATGCACAGCTAGTGCTTTTCAGCCAATGATAAACGTCCGGTGAAAGGCTAATGTGACTATTTTCAGTTTCATAAGGTTCCTTTTACAGCATCAATGTTGTGATGTAAAATATAATCAGTTAAGTAGACATAAGCATTCATTTAGTTGTTCAAGCGTAATGTTCAAACGAGATGAGAGTAAGTGTGAACGCCAGTAGCATCAGAAAATCCATTGAAAATACTGTGTAAATTAAAAAAAAAAATTCCATATTTTAAAGACATGGCGTGAAAAATTGAAGTTTAATGCATTGTTTCTTGTGTGGTCTGAGACTCACTTTATATCATATATCAATCAGACAGTGAAGATAACTGGTTTTTAAAGAAATCAGATCTTAAACGTGGTGATTTTTGTAATAGAGTGACAGCTCACCGGAAGCGCTTGAGCTAGCTGACTGAAAATCAAAAGTCAGTGTGCATATATCACATTGTGACCTAAACTAAAGTGTTCATGTGTATTTGCCTAGAAAGATTCAGACCAGATGATTGGACAGCATGTGAATGCTAAAGCATAAATCAAGATACAAAAAATGACAACAACAACAACTGCAATCTGTGTTGATGCTACTTGTTCAGAGACTCTTCAGTTTTTAGATATACTGTCAACATTTGAGGATCGAAATCTTTCATTAAAGTCTGCATGAAATAACTAATTACAATGTGTGTTTCGCTAGCGTACATTGTTAGCCTTAAGGTGAACTATTAATCTGTGCGATTAAGTTAATCCACTGAATTATTATTATTATTATTTTGGTAATCTTTTATCAAAGTCTAACCATTTTCTCCCACTCTTAAATAGCAGTCCTTTTCTGATTGCTTGAGGCATGCTTAGTCACGCCCCTCCACCCAATAGTTGGCTGTGAGTGAAAGATGAGAGGAGGAATGCAAAAATAAAACCTGCCTTCTCCTCAATATTCAGTTTAATTGGAATATGCATCATCATACTCCAATAAAAGTTTTGCTACTCCTAATTCACGCAGACATTACAGTTGTTCTAAAACAATAACCATTCTTGTCTTAGGACAATGTTGATGAACATTTTTGATGCATTTTAAATGTTGACTCCTATATTAGAATACATAACAGTGACTTACTGGTGCACCTGCTGGTCCAGACGGGCCTCTCTCTCCTGGAGCTCCTGGGTGACCCTTAAAAACAATCACAGGCACAACATTATGCAATCATCTCTCATATTAGCAACAATCTCTAATACCTATTTCTATTGTGACTGTAAGTTATAATTGTTTTAGTGTATGATATTTATGTTTGAGTGCTGACAAGTAGTAATTAAATAATAATAATAACAATAATAATAATAATAATAATAATAATAATAATAATAATAATAATAATAATAATAATAATAATAATAATAATAATAATAAAAATAATAATAATAATAATTCATTTTTTCTTCAGCTTAGTCTCTTATTTTTTAGGGGTCACCACAGCGGAATGAACCACCAACTTATCCAGCATATGTTTTAAACAGTATATGCCCTTCCAGCTGCAACCTGGTACTGGGAAACACCCATAAACTCATTCACACATACTCATATAATAAGGCTAATTTAGTTTATTCAATTCACCTACAGCTCAATTGTTTGGACTGTGGGGGAAACCGGAGCACCCGGAGGAAACCCACGACAACATGGGAAAACTCCATACATACTCCATACAGTTGGGACTCGAACCAGTGGCATTCTTGCTGTGAGGTGACAGTGCTAACCACTGAGCCCCCATGCCACCTCAATAATAATTATAATAATAATAAACAAAAGCAAATGTAATAAAAATGTGCAGCTACAGTTATGCCATTCATTAGTTGCTAACCAATTGGCCAAATACATAGCAAAAATAAAACATTTTCTTAAAGGGGATATTATAATAAAAGCAAGGTGCAAAATGGGTTTTTTAAATATCAAAGAAGTACATAAATAAACAAATAATATGGTTAATTCAGCTTTTTATATAATTAATATTTATAGATTTCCCAGTACTGGGTTGCAGCTGGAACGGCATCCGCTGTGTAAAACATATGCTGGATAAGTTGGCGGTTCATTCCCCTGTGGCGACCCCTGATGAATAAAGGGAATAAGCCGAATGAAAATGAATGAATCATATTTATAGAGACTCTTTGTACTTTGCCACTATATAGTCCAAGCAGGAAAGCTTCAAAAAATGTTGTGTAATAAATTGTTAAAACGTTGGATAAATAATGTCCCATTGCCGTTCAGTGGAACATAAATTGTATGAGGAAGTAAAATGTAAAATATTTTAAATATAATAAAAAATAC
>NC_079439.1:66219072-66304072 GCF_903798145.1 Danio aesculapii
CTTACTAACCTTTTCTCCAGCCAGTCCCACCTCACCAAGAGGCCCAACGAAACCAACAGGACCCTATTGTGCACAGCAAAAAAACAAAAAACAAAAACATTATCAAACACTACTAGCTATAGATTACAAGTGTTAATTAATAGACCAGAAATATACATCAAATCCTTTACCCTCTCACCAAGCATCCCGGGATTTCCAGTCATTCCAGGCTCTCCCTAAGGTAAAAGGATTGAGATTTGCTATTTAAAACTCACTTTGATATGAAATTAAGTAATTATTAATAATAACTTCTAAAAAAAAAAGTAAAAAAAAGACTAATGCACGCATTATTGGAAACAGAAAAATGTCAAGGCTTTTTGTTAATTTTGACCTATAACCATAACCCTTATAAATTTTTTTGAAACACTGGTGAACTTAATCTGTGAAAATAAAACAAACAGGATATTTAATTTAAGCTTAATTTCCATTTAAGCCATAATTTAGTTGTGCAAAACGTGTGAAGATATTATTTAATTTCATGTACACAGAATATGTAAATGCTAGTAATGCAGTAAGCCTTTTTTGATTTGTTTTCAACAAATATATTTAAAATGTCAGTTTTAGAATAGAAAAATGATGTATGATTTGTTACGTAATAATATGATTTGTTATGGTAGAAAATAACACCATGGTAGGAATTACCATAAAAAGGGATAGTTCACCCAAAAATGAAAATGTAGTCTTAATATTTGACATTTTATTTATTTATATAATATTTCTCATTTTATCACACTGATGTTGATTCTGTCTTTGTTCCTTCTTCATTTTATACAATTTATTGTGACACTTTTGATAAAAAAGTAAAACATATGTTTAATATAAAGCAATATAATATATCCATCCATCCATCTATCCATCCGTCCGTCCGTCCGTCCATCCATCCATCCATCCATCCATCCATCCATCCATCCATCCATCCATCCATCTATCTATCTATCTATCTATCTATCTATCTATCTATCTATCTATCTATCTATCTATCTATCTATCTATCTATCTATCTATCTATCTATCTATCTATCTACTGTATTTATCCATCCATCCATCCACTATCCATTTATATATCTATCTATCCATCCATCCATCCATCCATCCATCCATCCATCCATCCATCTATCTATCTATCTATCTATCTATCTATCTATCTATCTATCTATCTATCTATCTATCTATCTATCTATCTATCTATCTATCTATCTATCTATCTATCTATCTATCTATCTATCTATCTATCTATCTATCTATCTATCTATCGTTCCATCCATCTACTGTATTTATCCATCCATCCATCCATCCATCCATCCATCCATCCATCCATCTATCTATCTATCTATCTATCTATCTATCTATCTATCTATCTATCTATCTATCTATCTATCTATCTATCTATCTATCTATCTATCTATCTATCTATCTATCTACTGTATTTATCCATCCATCCATCCACTATCCATTTATATATCTATCTATCCATCCATCCATCCATCCATCCATCCATCCATCCATCCATCCATCCATCCATCTATCTATCTATCTATCTATCTATCTATCTATCTATCTATCTATCTATCTATCTATCTATCTATCTATCTATCTATCTATCTATCTATCTATCTATCGTTCCATCCATCTACTGTATTTATCCATCCATCCATCCATCCATCCATCCATCCATCTATCTATCTATCTATCTATCTATCTATCTATCTATCTATCTATCTATCTATCTATCTATCTATCTATCTATCTATCTATCTATCTATCTATCTATCTATCTATCTATCTATCTATCTATCTATCTATCATTCCATCCATCTACTATATTTATCCATCCATCCATCCATCCATCCATCCATCCATCCATCCATCCATCCATCCATCCATCCATCCATCCATCCATCCATCCATCCATCCATCCATCCATCCATCTATCTATCTATCTATCTATCTATCTATCTATCTATCTATCTATCTATCTATCTATCTATCCATCCATTACGTACCTACCTACCTATTCAAACACCCACCCATCCATCATCCATAAAATATAGCAGCGTCATTATTTCTTGCTGAACTATGCCAATAAAAAACAAATGATCTTATATATATATTTATCATTGTGCACTGTACACATTGTTAGACATTGCAAGTAGATAATTTTAATTATTGAGAATGAAGAATAAGGTTTGCCCACTTGTGAAAAAGTGGGCACGGTTAAACACATTTAATATGATTTAGACAGTAAACCGCAGGACTTGTTTGGCTGTCATGAATTCGTACCTTCATCCCATCCTCCCCTGGATTGCCAGAGAAACCTTTCCTCCCAGGTCTGCCCTGAACAGAAAGCAGAAATGACCCATCGTACTGGACTCACAGTCCTCTAAATCAACACATCAATTTCATTAGCTCCTGTTTCTGAGACCAATCTCCTCCATTCACCAACAAATCAGCTCTCGCAGAGACAGCAGTTTCATTAAATAACCCTCAATCCCAATGGAAAACCGCCTAAACAAATATATAGTGTTTATATTGGAGCCCAGATGGAGTTTCCCTGGCCATCTATTAGCTAATGTCTGACCCTTATTAGGTGAATTATCCATACTGCCCTCACTTGGACAGAGCGAATAATAGACCGTGAGTTTTTTGGCAAGGTTTGTGTGTGAAAAACTGGGTTAAATGCGATGAGCTGTTAATATGAATTCGTCCCTTGCTGTCAGGTACATGCAGCTGTTCATACGACAGACTCTGGCATAAGAACAGGCTATTTTTTCCACTACAATTTACACTATCGCTGCTGAATCTGGGTCAAGTGCGGACACAGCGTTCCCAATTGTTTTGGGAAAGAGAAGCATTGTTATATTTGGAGGGAAAAGCGCACAAGATAAAAGTCTTTGCTGAGAGACATAAACCAACAGGAGTGTGTGAAGCCTATTATTCCATTATGCTAAGTGTTCAATTGTAAAATGAGAAAATTTAGTTAAACTACCAGAAAAAGACACCAAAATCACCAAAATCAATGATAATGATTTTCACAATTACGTAAATCACAAAATTAACAATGAAGTTCTATTTCAACAATAAATTAGTCATAAATACTAAGTGCCATAAGCAACCATGCTGTCCATGTTTTCAAATCTGGAGATATATAGTGCTTATTATTGTACTAAAGCGTGAACTGGAATCAGCGGTTAGTGTGATTTCATTAAATAGGACATCTATGTTGATCCTGGAACAACATTCCAATTAGCCAATCAGAATTAAGGGATATGTTTACAGTTTATGTTACGTTTAGGCTAACAGTTAGGGTTATGTGCTTCTACATGATTGTTATCCAACTATTATTTCCCTCTGATTTTGGGAATAATTTAGTTAGGGTCGTCAGGGGTATGGATACAAAGATGACGTTCCAGGACCAATACAGATGTTAATCCAGGATCGCATCCTACTTGGCAAAAATCACACCTGAAAGAATCAATAGCTTTAAAGGGTTAAAAGAAAATATCTGATCAGTAAGGCATCAAATAAATAATATGGGTCTATTAATGCTCACTGGGCATGTGCAGATTTTTTCAGCATCTGTACTTGCAGTCTAGCGTTTCTGTAATGTCATATGAGAGGGGATTGACAAATATATACAAAATAGATCAGAAGATCAATTGTAAATAGCCATGCCTCCATTTTCAAATGTTTGCTACAGTTGAAGTCAGAATTATTAGCCCCCCTTTGAATTTTTATTCTTTTTTAAATATTTTCCAAATTATGTTTAACAGAGCAAGGATATTTTCACAGTATGTGATAATATGATGATAATATGTTTTCTTCTGGAGAAAGTCTTATTTGTTTTATTTCGGCTAGAATAAAAGCAGCTTTTAATTTTTTAGAAACCATTTGAAGGTCAAAGTTAGCCACTTTAAGCTAACTTTTTTCGATAGTCTACCAAACAAACCATCGTTATACAATAGCTTGACTAATTACCCTAACCTGGCTAGTTAACCTAATTAACCTAGTTAAGCCTTTAAATGTCACTTTAAGCTGTATAGAAGTGTCTTGAAAAATATCTAGTCAAATATTATTTACTGTCATCATGGCAAAGATAAAATAAATCAGTTATTAGAAATGAGTTATTAAAACTATTATGTTTAGAAATGTGAATATAACTATATATATATATATATATATATATATATATATATATATATATATATATATATATATATATATATATATATATATATATATATATATATAGTTGAAGTCAGAATTATTAAACACCCTGAATTATTAGTTTATATATAGTCTTCACCTTGTTTGTTATGTAATAAACGAACATAAAGAGTTGAGAATGAAAATGCATGTGTAATCGTAAATAGGAACCATGTGACTCTTAAAGTGACAGCACGCTATATTCCCTGCTGCCCAAATATTCACATCATTAATAATCAAATAACAAAAGACAAAACAAAATCATCCACTGATCAAGACTGAAGACATTTATAGTTTATAGTTTAATTCTTGAAGACTATGCTTCAAGTGCAGTTTGTTTTATTAGTATATTTATATTCTATTGTACTTTTACTATATATTTTAGGACTGAAATCAAAAAAATTTTCGTCGTTTGATCCATTTTAAATAATTATGATTTTGATGTCTTTTTTCCAAAATCTAGAACACTAGCGTAAACAGCACTTATATGTACTATATAGCTAAAGCGCTAGTGCATGTTTGCTTTAAAACTTGTTTTAAATGTTTTGTTATGGTTACGCCTGGCATCCACACTACTCTGGCATCTTCAACCGATGAAACAGTGCATTTTGAAAACATTAGACTGTTTCAGTTTTGAAAAGTCGGTACTAAATTTCAATATAGATAAACCGAAAGCAAACTTCTGAAAATGGAGGCGGGGCTATCCACAATCAGTCTCTGACTGGTCAGCTATTGCATAATGTTCCCTGATTCGTCAATCCCCTCTCACATGACCCTTACAGAAGTGCTAGACTGCAAGGACAGATGCCGGTAAATATTCGCATGCCCAGTGAGCATGAATGGTCACGTATGATACATTTTGCGTTGTATAGTGTGTATGGAGATTGTTTCCTGGAAAGCAATAAAACAGCAATATGGGTCAAGGAGCATTTTCATTCTAAAACGCAGTTTAAAAACAAAGACACTAGAGAAAATGTTGCCTAATAATGCAAACATCATGATATCCAGTAGTTTTATCAAGAGAGCACTCACCTCTAGTCCTGGAGGCCCTGCTGGTCCTACTGGTCCCTGATCTCCCTGTGGTTTCAAACAGGGCCATTATTACAAACAATTAATACTGTTTATGTGAAACATTATGCTTATGAGGACTTTAATATCTTTGTTTCAATTTTGTAAAACAGCTAAAAACGGTGAGTTCTATCAAGCTATATGTTTATTAAAGAATCCCAGCCAAAAGTTATGAGAAAAAATTATGAAGTTTTTGAAAAAAGTATCGTGAGTTAAGCTATCCCAAGTTCAAATATTTGATAAAAAATTCAGTATAACTGTTATATTGTGAACTATTATTACTGTACTAATATTCTCTCCTTTCATGTCCTTTCTTCAAAACATAAAATAGCTAAATGAATGATTAAAATGGTTTTTGCTGCTTGTTTAAACAACCTATTTAAAATGAGCTGAATCAACACAATTCTTAACGTTTTTGGGGGAACAACTTAATTCTTTTAAGTTCAATCCACTTCAATTTGTTAAAACAAATGAAGGTGTAATCAAAATGTGTTGGAACAACATAAAGGTAGTGTGGAACCCAGAATTTTTTACAGTGTAATTCATGCTGATTATATGATGGGATGTGAACTAGTGCAGTTTCTATTAAAACAGCTCCAAATAATGTTCATAATGAGGGACAAATAATTATGAGGTAACACTTTTTAAAGCTGTCTTTTTTTTTCACACGTTCCTTGTACCTGACAAACGTCTTGTTGTGGATCCCAGTTGTAAGAGCAACAAATAATCACTTGACTTCTATTTTTCACATGAATCATCTGTTGAACTGCATCCCAGTCATCACAAATACTGCAGAAGATCTATTGGAACCCGCACTGACCCAAGATTCTTACAGAAATCAGTCAAGTTTGGTGAAGGAAAAATCATGGTTTGGGGTTACATTCAGTATGGGGGCATTCGCGATAGCCACAACCCCCCAACCCCAGTCTTCAATTTGCAATCACCACCTGAAAGCAAAGAAAGTCAATGTGCTCCAGGATTGGCCAGCCCAGTCACCAGACATAAACATTATTGAGCATGTCTGGGGTAAGATGGAGGAGTCATCTTTACTGTCCTAATTAAATAATTGAAAGTCAAGGCATGATCATATTTTATTTTGGTAAAATAAGCGTAATCTAGAGGTCTTTGCCTTTTATATAAGCCATTTCTGATACCAAATGATCAACTAGAAGTCAAGTTATTATTAGTTGTTCCTAAAACTTGGATATGACTTTTGTCTGGGAGTGTACAGGCAATTAATTATATGCATTCTATCCCTAAACCTATGGCAAGAATATGTAATTAATGAATATTACTTAATAGTTAAATGAATAGTTAAAGTGCAACTAGGACACCAGAATACAAATGGTAACCAAAGATAATTTTTCACAGATGATTACTTTTAATGTGCATGTTTTGGGTTGTATTTTGGTTGATCTCTACAATTTATTTATCAACACTCTCCAGCAAGTGCATTCTATATTAGTGACAAGAAAAGAAATACCTAGTGAAATGATAAGGATCTAAATTTTAACACGATCATCTATAATCCTATATTTAAAGGATACGTTCAGATAGTCATAGATCAACAGTAAAATACAGCGACATGATGGCTGGCTGTGAGAACGCAGCTTTATTCCAGACTTCTGACTGCTAGTGTACTTTTATTTGGATGTTAAAACAGGAGTGATTCATATAAAATGTGCTGTACTTTCTTAGAAAATAAACATTATACACTTGGCCATAAAAATATGACTTTTCGCGCCAAGAAAGTAACACTCTGGTCTAAACTGGTCTCTTGTCACTTCATTTGATGTTGTGAAGCTGAAGTTAAGAAGTGCAGTCACAGTTCGGTGTTTCTTTTTAACAATATCATTTCACAGTTTATTTATGTTTCATTTTAACAAAAGTATAAACAAATGGAGTATTTTTGGCAATGATATCTCACCTTTTTGTTTAAAGCATAGCAGCGATTATAGCTTTGTGTTTTTAAATGAGTTTTTATTTTGATACTATTTTAAATCTGCTGTTTTTGCTTCATTTAAGGTTTTAATGGTTGAGCTTTGTTTTGTAAACACATTTCTATTTAGTTTTTATATATTTAGATTCAGTTTGACTTTTGGTAACACGTCTTATGTCGACCAAAGCACAGCAAAAGTCTTAGTCATTAAAAAAATTTAATTAAAAAACATTCAGACAAACTTCTTTACTGTATATGAATATTTTTCAGGTTTTGTGTTTATAAAGAAAATATGTTTTTGTATGTATCACTTCACTCATTCATTCATTCATTCATTCATTCATTCATTCGTTCATTTTCTTTTCGGCTTATTCCCTTTATTATTCTGAGGTTGCCACAGGGGAATGAACCGCCAACTTATCCAACATATGTTTTACGCATCGGATGCCCTTCCAGCTGCAACCCATCACTGGGAAACAAACATACACTCTCATTCACACTCATACACTATGAACAATTTAGCTTACCCAATTCACCTGTACCGCATATCTTCAGACTTCTGGGAGAAACCGGAGGACCCAAAGGAAACCCATGCCAACACTGGGAGAACATGCAAACTCCACATAGAAATGCCAACTGACCCAGCCGAGGCTCGAACCAGCGACCTTCCTGCTGTGAGGCGATTGTGCTACCCACTGCGACATCGTTATGCCCTTACTTGATAGATTATGCCCTTATTGTCAGCACAGATTGAGTGCTTTTGAGTGATTATTTATTTGCTAATTATTAATTTATTTCGAATAGTTTCAGTGACTGCTGTTAGTTTAGTTTTAGATTTTTATTTGTTGTATTCTTTAGTTCAGTTAACTGAAAGTTTAAATGTTTTAGTTAAATGTCTAGTTTAGTTTTTTAGTTAAATGTCTTAGTTTTACTTTTTGTTTGCTAAAATAATTAATGCAATCCCATGGATGTATAATAGTAGAACTTCAGGCCCTGATGAGTTAATTGAATACATTTTCCTGGGCTTGCATAATTAGTTTTTTAGTGGAAAAAAAACTAACATTTATCACTTTTTTCATAAAATGGATACATTTGTTTTCACCAAAGACCTACAGTATTAGACCTATGTTTTTGGTACAATGTTGTACCAAAGAAGGTACAAACCCTTGTCACTCGGTAGCACCTTTTTATGGGACAGAATTGTACCTTAAGACAAAGAAACAATTTGTACCATTTGTACCATGAAAACTCCACGCAGAAATGCCAACTGACCCAGCCAGGACTTGAATCAGTGATAGTGCTAACCACTGAGCCACCATGCCGCCCTCTGCTACATATTCACATTGATATATATTTAGATTCAGATGGTCCTACCTCGAGTCCAGGAAGTCCTCCAGGGCCTGGAATGCCTCTCACTCCTGCATTCCCCTGGACAATAAAAAAATTATAATAAAAGATGAACATTAGAATAAATTTCCTCCATTTTACAATATGGAGCTCAATTACAAATTTTAGAAATAGAGTTGCACACCTTTGGGCCCTCAACACCATTCTGCCCTGGTGGTCCAATATCCCCTGGAAAACCCTGAGAAACAGTCACAACAATAGATAATACAGTTATTAAAGAAAACTATAATTTATCTAAGACGAGTTCGTTTTTGAATTCTTTTTATATCTGATCATTTATTAACTACACTGTAAGTGAGGTTTTCTGAGAATGACATGAAGTGTGAACACAGTAAGTTGGCGTGTATTAAACAAAGCTCTCTTGGTTTAATTCATGTTCCGTATTAACTGAATTTAAAAATTACGTCAAAAAAAACACACAAAGAAAGATAATGCTGACTATCTTTAAATGTAAAGAGTTGGGGACAAAGGTGGCACGGTGGCTCAGTGGTTAGCACTGTCGCTTCACAACATGAAGGTTGCTGGTTCAACTTCTGTGTGAAGTTTGCATGTTCTTCCTGTGTTCGCGTGGGTTTCCTCCAGGTGGGTTTCCCCATAGTCCAAAGAAATGCGGTATAAGTGAATTGGATGAACTAAATTGGCCGTAGTGTATGAGTGTATGTGTGGGTGCGTATGGGTGTTTCCCAGTGATGGGTTGTGTCTGGAAGGGCATCCGCTGCGGAAAACATATGCTGGAATAGTTGGCGGTTCATTCCGCTGTGGCGACCTCTGAAATAGAGAATAAGCTAAAGGAATATGTATGAAATAATTTGGGCACAAATTACATGTGTAATCATCCATGAAACTGCGTCTTGAATGTGATGACAAAACACTACTAACACAACTCAACCAGGCCTCGTCTCTTAGGCGGGAATTATTTAAATTTGGGATTTTATGCTTGACGAGTACAGTATGTCACAGGTGATGTGTACATTTATGGAAAAAAAAATCTTGCTACAACAATCAAAGCATCTGAGGAAATCTTTTTGTGCTAAAACAGCAATATTGCACTCTGAAATAAGCTGAAAGTGTAAAAAGTAATAATCTCTTAACAATCCATTCATTCATTTTCCTTCAACTTAGTCCATTATTTATCAGGAATGAACCGCCAACTATTCTGGCATTTTATTTTTTAAGCAGCAGACGCTCTTCCAGCCACCCATTATTGGGAAACACCCATACACTCTCGCATTTACACACACACTCAAACACTACGGTCAATTTAGTTCATCCAATTTACTTATAGCGCATGTCTTTGGACTGTGGGGAAAACCGGAGCACCCGGAGGAAACCCACATGAATACGGGGAGAACATGCAAACTTGGAACACAGAAATGCCAACTGGCTTTCTTGCTGTGAGGAGACAGTGCTAGTCACTGAGCCACCATGTCGCCCATTTAACAATTCATTAAAAACAAGCGTTTAAGCGTTTTTTACCCAACCATGGGAATATGGCACCTGGATTTCAGAAAGACATCAAATTGACAAAGAATTGACATAAAACATGTTAAAAATGTAAATCTATTTGATGTCAACACCTTGTCCATTTGACATCCAAACATTTACGCTCCTTTGACCACCAAAATAATGACACAAAAAGCCTTCTAATATACGAAAAGTTTTATTCATCTGAAAGCTTTAATTAAAAATTACTAATTTACACTGGGTTTTGTTTCTCTACAGTGCATTTAAACTACCTTGAAGTCAAAATGACATCAAATCACATTGGCATCCAACATCGATTATATGACTGTCTTGTAATCGTTTTTTGATGTGTTTTTTGATGCCAATATTAGATGTCAGTTTGATCTGGTTTTGTCATCAAAGTAGTCAATTGACATCAAATCGATTAGCATTTTTGCTGTGTTGTAATGAATGAGGTACCTGCTGGGGTGTAATGGATATAGTTGTGCAGTGTTAATCAAGAAACCACTAGTCTTTAACACACAAGGCGATGGCCTGTGATTCTTGTCAAATAAAGTGACAGCACAAATACCTCAGGACCAATTGGGCCGGGTAAACCGTCTGGACCTCGATCTCCAATCTTCCCCTGAAAGTCAAAACAACTTACTATTATTTGGCTCTTTGTAAAATCAGCACAAAAATTAGTTTTATGACCTGAATAAATCAATATATTCTAGTTAAAGGTCCCGTGAAAGTAAAACAACATTTTTTTTAAAATATCGTGCTCCAAAAGAGATAAAATTGGCATTTGTTAGATATGAAGCTGATATAAACATCCAAAGCTTGCAATTTGTCACTTGTGCATACAGTTGAAGTCAGAATTATAAGCCCCCCCTTTGATTTTTTAATATTTCCCAAATGATGTTTAACAGAGCAAGGAATTTTTCACAGTATGTCTGATAATATTTTTTCTTCTGGAGAAAGTCTTATTTGTTTTATTTCGGCTAGAATAAAAGCAGTTTAAAAAAATTTATGAACCATTTTAAGGTCAAAATTATTAGCCTAAAGGGGCTAAATTGAAAGCTATTTTTTTTAATAGTCTACAGAACAAACCATCGTTATACAATAACTTACCTAATTACCCTAACCAGCCTAGTTAACCTAGTTAAGCCTCTAAATGTCACTTTAAGCTGTATAAAAAATATCTAGTCAAATATTATGTACTGTCATCATGGCAAAGATAAAATAAATCAGTTATTAGAGATGAGTTATCAAAACTATTATGTTTAAAAATGTGTTGAAAAAATCTTCTCTCCGTTAAACAGAAATTGGGGGAAAAAATAAACAGGGGGGCTAATAATTCAGGGGGGCTAATAATTCAGGAGGGCTAATAATTCTGACTTCAACTGTAAATGAATCAACGTTTTTTTTTTCACGTCACCTCAAACTTCAGTTTCTCATCAAATCTTGACCAATCAAATGCTCAGTTGTCTCTGACATGCCCCGCCCCCTTCTTATTTGCCTTTATTTGATGCCCTTTATTTTTACTGCTCAATCACTCTCAGTGAAAGCTGTGATAACAAAATGCTATTGGCTGTTTTTTTAAGGAGGAGAAACTGTTTGTCCTGCCCTCTCTTCATGTTTCATTTAAGATTATGTCAAGCATCGAATAAAAATGCACATTTCAGAGCACTTCACAGGACCTTTAAGAAACAATTAAAATAAATAATAATGAAACAGCTTAAGGATCAACCTGTGGTCCCGGCTTTCCTTGAATTCCTGGTAAACCCGGTGAGCCCTGAATACCCTAGAAAATGCAGCTATTTATCAGCACATGGTTATTTGAGAAACAAATCAAGTGTTGGAATGCAAGCGAATCAATTGGAATCCCAAAAAATCTCAAGTTAAAAGCATTAGCTGAAATACCTTGTCACCTTGAAATCCAGGTTCTCCGGGTTCACCTGGCAATCCGAGTTCACCCTGTTGACAGAGTCAAAAATAAGTCACTTTTAGGCCTTTAAGTCAGGATGTTCCTGCAGTTAAATCACAGCATTAGTCAAGTTTTCTAGATACTGTATCTACGGTCATGTTACAGTTTAACAACAGTAGACATGGAGATCTGAAAAGCTGTCCAAAATAAAGCCTGGCAGCAAAAATAATGATATTTAAGTACAGCTGGCAGACTGCATAGACTGTGATAGAAAAGGGGAGCCAGAGGCATATTGGCCAGCCTGCACAGATATTACATTATAAAGCACTCCTTAGTGATAAAAACTATTTATTTAATTTATTCAACAATATTGTTGCATTATTTACACCTTTAAATAATACTAAGAAGTCATTCAACAATCAAGAAAAATGAGTGGCAAATATATATATATATATATATATATATATATATATATATATATATATATATATATATATATACATATATATATATATATATATATATATATATATATATATATATATATATATATATATATATATATATATATATATACACATATATATATATTTGGCATAATAGGTACTGTATATTGATAATCTTTCAATCAACAAACAGAATTTCTGTATGCATTTAAATAGTTTAAGTCAAAATTTATTTTATTTTTAAGTATATTCATTTGTTT
This sequence comes from Danio aesculapii, assembly GCF_903798145.1. Lineage (NCBI taxonomy): Eukaryota > Metazoa > Chordata > Actinopteri > Cypriniformes > Danionidae > Danio > Danio aesculapii. The sequence continues at coordinate 66,231,808 of NC_079439.1, forward strand.
ATCTTTAGTATTTGTTTATTGCATGTTACATAAATCTCTTTTTATGTAATTCTGTTACATTTTTTTTTGTTGTGAAATGTTATTATAATTTAAAAGCTGTTTTTCAATTTAATCTAACTTAAAATGCCATTTATTCCCATGATAGCAAAAACTAAATCTCAAAATCGAAACTCCAGTCATGCGTCACATGCTTCTTCAGGAATCATTTTGTATTCTGGAGAAATATAACACTGAAAACAGCTGCAGTGGCATTTTTTTTTTTATTTGGTAAAGTTTAAAGTTTAAAGTTAATAAAATATAAAGTACTTTTAATCCATTTAATACAGATCTGCTGAAGATAAGTACATTTTGTACTTACTTTTCTATACTGATTAATGATATTTAGTGAAATTCAGCTGATATCAGTCTATGCAATCAAAAACAGAAGAAGCGAGAGCTAATAAAGCGTATTCAGATCACCTTATCACCTTTCAGTCCGGGCTCTCCTGGGTTTCCTGGGACACCCTGCAAGACACCAAATGGACATATATTAATAAGAACGGTTACCATTGCCTAATTCAACAATTAATTTAATGGCTTTGTCTATAATTTTCACTGCCATGAAAAGAATCCATGTTTATACAGTCATTCAACGTGTTGGAAAAAGTATTGTTGAACTAAATTTTATAAGGGTCTTTTGGTCTGAATGATGGACGGTTGAAATCACCTTTGGTCCTATTAGTCCAGGAGGTCCCACAATTCCAACAGGGCCCATATCACCCTGCCATCAAACACAAAAAGAATTAACATGATAAAACTGTACACTGCACACAATTTATGTACAATATAGATGATTTAGCTAAAACAAGACTAAACTTGGGCTGTCAATGAACATCTAATAGACGTCTAAGAATAGCCCAAAAATAGATTAATTATCAATAGACAGGAATGAATGACTACACATGTGAAGTCTGTCTAATCTATCAATTTGATGACTAGTCTATTTTTGAATTATTGTTAGATGTCTATTAAATTTTCAACAGTCAAATGACAGCCCAAATTTAGTAACACCGTCTATATTTGGTTGTCTAATAATAGATGTCTATTAAACACACACACAAATCAAACTTACAGGGAAATTACCTATATAGTCACTTTTTTTTACAAACATTTAAGCCAATATCTGAAATATTTGCACACATTTTAATGGGAAGTGCCTACTAAGTCTAATAGATGCCCAATAGACACCTAAATATCGACATCTTGGCTAAATCAAGACTAAAATCGGGCTGTCAACGAAAATCCAATAGTCATCTAAGAACATTCCAAAAATAGACTACACATGTGAAGTGTCTAATCTATCCATTTGATGACTAGTCTATTTTTGGACTATTGTTAGACGTCTATTAGACTTTCACTGACAGCCCAAATTTAGCAACAACATCTATATTTGGATGTCTAATAAATGTCTATTAAACACAAAAAACTTGCAGGGAAATGATCAATACAGTTATTTTATCATCATTAAACAAATATCAGAACAATTTGCACAGATTTTTAATGGAAACTTGCCTAATAAGTCTAATGCAAATCTAACAGACATCTAAACATAGACATCTTGGTTAAAACAAGGCTAAAAGTGGACTGTCAGTGAAAATCCAATAGACGCCTAAGAATAGGCCAAAAATAGACTAATTATCAAACAGACATGAATGACTACACATGTGAAATCTGTCTAATCTATATTTAATGACTTGTTTATTTTTGGATTATTGTTAGACATCTATTAGACTTTCACTGACAGCCCAACATTAGCCACAACGTCTATATTTGGATATCTAACAGATGTCTATTAAACACCAAAAATACATGCTGGGAAATAACTTATACAGTCTTTTTTAATCAACATTTAAGCACATATCAGAACAATTTGCAAACATGATTAATAGAAACGTGTCTACTGAGTCTAATAAACATCTAATAGACATCTAAACATCAACATCTTGGCTAAAACAGGGCTAAAATTGGGCTGTCAGCGTTGTCTAAGAACAGCCCAAAAACAAACTAATTATTAATAGACAAGAATGAATGACTACACATGTGAAGTCTGTCTAATTTATCAATTTGATGACTAGTCTATTTTTGGACTATTATTAGACTTTAACTGACAGCCCAAATTTAGCAACAACATCTACATTTGGATGTCTGAAAGACCCATATTAAACACAATAAAGTGCTTGCTGGCAAATTACCTATACAGTCATTTTTATCAACATTTAAGCAATTATCTGAACAATTTGAACACATTTTTTTAATAGAAACGTGTCTACTACATCCAATAGATGTCTAATAGACATCTAAATATCTACATCTTGGCTAAAACAAGGCTAAAATTAAGTTGTAAGCAAAAATCCGACAGACTTTCACTGACAGCCCAAATTTAGCAACAACGTCTATATTTGGAGGTCTAATAACGCAAAAAAAATGTTTGCTGGCAAATGACTTGCACAGTAATTTTTTTATCAACATTTAAGCAAATTTTTTAAATAATGTCACCCATTTTTTGTGGAACGTGCCTACTAAGTCTAATAAATGTCTAATAGACATCTAAACATAGACATCTTGGCTAAAACAAGGCTAAAATTGGGCTGTCAGTGAAAAGCCAATAGACATCTGAGAATAGCCCAAAAATAGACCAATAGGCACGAATAAATGACTACACATGTGAAGTCTGTTTAATCTATATTCTATGTTTTTGGACTATTATTAGACGTCAATTGGATTTTCGCAGACAGACCAATTATAGCAACAACATCTTTATTTGGATGTCTAATAGATATTTATTAAACACAAAACAATACTTGCTGGGAAATTACATATACAGTAGTTTTTTTATCAACATTTAAGCAAATATCGGAAAAATTTTCACACATTTTAACAGAAACGTTCCTACTGTCAGCAAGGAAAGTACCATATCCAAGAGCTTAGATGTGAATAAGTTATAATTGGTTTACTCACAATAAATCCAGGGATGCCAACAGGCCCAGGGGCGCCAATCTCCCCCTGTAAGAAACAGAGCAAATACTGAGCATTACTGGCACAACAGTGGCTGTGGAGGGGGTGAAACCTCTGTTCCATGATAGCGGGCTAATCTGTGGCCTGAATCTACCCCTCAGCGAGCCAGTGAAAGAGACACGCTGTGGAGGACAGAGAGGGGCTTGTTGTGTAGCGTGACTGGACGTCTGCTACCTGCCACAGCGACTTCCTCCCTCAACAACAGGCCAAAAAAAAAAAAATCCCTGGGGCGTTTTTCGCTCTCCTTGTTCTTTGAGACATAGCAGATGGATGTCTCTTGTCGAGTGACCGCCGAAGAAGGATTGAAATGAAGGCGTGTCCTAGAAGTGGGGGGATTAGTTTTACAGTACAGCAGAGGTTGTACTGTCCGGCGCCTAGACTGCAGTTTTTTAATCCTTCACTTTCGCCAATTGGTGAAGTTTTATTCTCGCCGCTGTCGCCACTAGCTTGCATGGTTTGGGACTTATGGAGCTGTGCATCAATGGATTTGCTCTTCAGTGTTTGCACTTTCAGCAGTGAATATTAAACCACACTGAACTGAACTGAACTACACTGTTTCAATTTACTACAATCTATGTGAAGCTGCTTTGACACACTCTACATTGCAAAAGTGCAATAGAAATAAAGATGAATTGAATTGAATACAGATGTTTTACGCAGAGGATGCCCTTCCAGCTGCAACCCATCACTGGGAAACACCCATACACTCCCATTCACACACATACACTACAGACAATTTAGCCTACCAAATTCACCTATACCACATGTCTTTGGACTTGTGGGGAAAACCGGAGCACCCGGAGGAAACCCACGCAAACACGGGGAGAACATGCAAACTCCACACAGAAATGCCAACTGACCCAGCCAAGGTTCGAACCAGCGATCTTCTTGTTGTGAGGCAATCGCGCAACCCACCGTGACACCCGCTGATTATGTTATGTTAATAAATAATTTAGTTGGAGCACTTTGGCTGTTGTTTATTTTTGTTATGTTGTCTTAGGAGGGCGACGCAGTGGCGCAGTGGGTAGTGCTGTCGCCTCACAGCAAGAAGGTCATTGGTTCGAGCCTTGGCTGGGTCAGTTGGCGTTTCTGTGTGGAGTTTGCATGTTCTCCCTGCGTTTGCGTGGGTTTCCTCCAGGTGCTCCGGTTTCCCCCCACAGTCCAAAGACATGCGGTACAGGTGAATTGGGTAGGCTAAATTGTCCATAGTGTATGTGTGCGAATGAGTGAGTATGGATTTCCCAGTGATGGGTTGCGGCTGGAAGGGCATCCGCTGTGTAAAACATATGCTGGATAAATTGGCGGTTCATTCCGCTGTGGTGACCCCGGATTAATAAAGGGACTAAACCGAAAAGAAAATGAATGATTGATGAATGAATGAATGTTGTCTTAGGATCACGAGTGGTATTTAAGTAAGAACCGTAACAATAATAAAAAACAGTTATCTTTTCATGTCAAAAAGTTATTGTATTGTATTATTTTATTCTAATTAAACAAATTGTTCATAATTAAAACCAAAAAACAACAACAATAATCCTTTTTTAAATCTATTTTCAAACAGTTTAATAAAGGAAAATACTGACAACTAAGTTGATGGACTGGTAAATATTTCAGTTACTTTCAGTGGTGGAAAGAGTACTGAAAAATCATACTCAAGTAAAAGTACTATTAATTGCCCAAAAATGTAGTTCAAGCAGAGTAAAAGTATCTGTTGTAAATATTATTCCAACTAAAAATCAGCCCTTTTAAAAGTACTCAAGAGTAGTGAGTAGTGAGTATTACGCTGTGAAAGGTTGATGCGTTTACATGCCTTTTGTGCATGTGTGTGAAAACGTAACATTCTGGGGTGCATTAGGTGATTGTTTGAGGCCATTTGACGATTTCCGTCATCTTCTCATCAGTGACATGTTGTCTCAGGGTGACTGTGTGTGATTTTGGACATCTTCTTTGATACTTTTCAAGAACATGTATTGAAATTGTAAAAAAGTTGTTCTTATTTGATTGGACTGGAATAGCAGGACTGTTCTTTCTACTTTAGCCAATCCCCATAGACAAGGAAAAATAAAGTAGTGACTGCAGATTGAAGGAAAGTAGTGGAGTAAAAGTACTAATACAGCACTAAAAATGTACTCAAGGCAAAGTAAAAGTACAAATTGTCAAAACTACTTAGTAAATTACAATTGCTGAGAAAAACTACTCAATTACAGTAGTTTGAGTATTTGTAATTTGTTACTTTACACCACTGGTTACTTTCTGGGTTGGAAAACATAACACAGAGTGAACCACAGTTTTACTGCTTAAACTGTTTAAAAGGGTCATTTTTTCAACTTCCTTTTTGTTTTACAGTAAAATCTTCTCAGTTTTGAAGAACAGATTTTTGTTTATTTTTTAAAACTATATGACTGATCATAAAATAAAGTAAAATATCTTTAATATAAAGCCAAAAATATAATGTTCGAAGCATAAATATTATGAAACAACTATTTTAATAGTTTCAAAGTTCATTTCATTTCATTTTCCTTCAGCTTAGTCCCCTATTTATCAGGGGCCACCACAGAAGAATGAACCACCATCTATTTCAGCATATGTTTTATGCAGCGGATGCCCTTCCAGCTGCAACCCAGTACTGGGAAACACCCATACACTCTCGCATTCACACACACTCCTACACTATAGCCAATTTTGTTTACCCAATTCACCTACAGTATATCGCATGTCTTTGGACTGTGGGGCAAAACGGAGCACGCAAACACGGAGAGAACAGGAGAGAACATGCAAACTCCACACAGAAATGTCAACTGGCCCAGCTGGGACTCGAAGCAGCGACCTTCTTGCTGTGAGGCGACAGTGCTAACCACTGAGCCACCAAGCAACCCAAAGTTTCAAAGTCCTAACCATAAATATGAGCAGTAATAACTGTGATGATAGGCTTAGGAAACACCATTAACAAGCTGGTGAAATGTGGTTTTGCCCCTGACTTTTCTACAATTTGTACTAATAATATTCGACAATGCACATTTTACATGATGCTTACATCCTAGAACAAGAATTCATAATATGCAAATGGCTCTTTTTATATATTATGGTACATGGAAACGTGTATAAGGCAGAAAGGATGAAATATTGGATAAAGAACATGGTAAAACGATCAGAAGTGAAGCAACCCCTGTAATGGCTAAAACAGATTTGTGCTGCAGACTCCGGTAGTGACAGCTGAATTCCTCATTACCAGCATTATTCAAAGTGGAGCGGCATACATTGGACGCCTGGCTGGCTTGTGTTTGTTATTGCAGTGGCAGAAATCAAAGGTATTTATTAGAGTGTAGTGGTTTGAGTGGCCCGGTCAGCTTGTATAACCGTGTGTGTATATGACAGGCAGGAAAAGGCCAAGCAGAGGCTAGAAGGCTTTAGAAAAAACTTTTTGGTGCACTGCAAAAACTTCTATAACTATAGTCAAGAGTTAAAATCTTATTTCTAGCCCCAAAAATATTATTAGTCTTGTTTTAAGAATACAATACTGTGCAAGATCAGATTGTTTATTTATTTTTATTACTTGTTAAAGCTTAAAGGTAGGTATTTGACCTGCAAATTTAGCTTAATTTCAACCAGAGACCTACAATAAGACCAGACTTGTATTTTTAACACTTTATTTTAGCTGCAATAACTTTAAGTTTGTCCATTAAAAGTGCTTAGACGCATTCATACTTGCTCGTTTGCGACAAAATACATTCCCATTATGTTTTGGTGAAGTAAGTTTCAGTATTTAAAGGAGCAATGACTAATAATTTTATATTGTAACTACTGTTAAGAGCTCTATTTGAACAATCTAATTGCAAAGTCTAAAGCGCATGGTGCAAACAACACACAGATGCAGAGGAGAAAGACAGTGACTGTTTACATGGACATCGAATTATTTGCCAAATTCTTAATTTGTTGACTTTAACTGCAGTTTGGCACTTTTACTTTCATTCAGTTACATTTCATGCATGGCCCCCATGAAAAATGATATATTGGATGCGAGGAACTGCTGGAAGATGTTGTTTTAATGTAATGTTTGATACCGCACGCCGTTTGGGAGAAAAAAAACCTCCGCATTTCTAGGTAACTTAGATGCACTCGCTAGGTACAGACCATAGTGTCAGACAGCCATGTGTGTATAGACTATCCTGTCACAAAATGCGGCAAAAATCCTACAGGATGGTAATAGTTTGATTAAGGTGTTTACATGTTTAAATTCGGAGAGCAGCATTTACAGAGGATCTTTCAGTCCATAATATTGTAGTGATATTAACGTACTGTAAACTTTAGTAACAACCTTTTTGACTAAGTCTTTAAACACCGAAAGAGTACTGCTGACGATACTAACTGACCATCTGAATAAACCTAAACAAAGAAAACTGATCACACTTACAAATCTGTAGAGACAGGACAATCAACACCAACTGGAACCATATCTTTTTTAAAAGGAGACGAGTGGCAAATCCACATTTCACCATTTCCAGATGCAAAAAGCGCTCAGGTAAAAAATGTTCCTTACAAATGTATTTTTGTGGCGTTTTAGGAGAGCACTGTAATCCACAAGGGAATCCAGCTGCGGCTCTCATAGCGGGGAAATGGAAACAAAACCTTTGTTGCAGCACATTTATAAATGCAACACTGACAACCCATGTCTCCAAACTATTCTTCTTCCTCTACTTGTTTCAATTACGGTTAGCAACACAACATGTTGTCTTTGCTGTCTGAACACTGTAACAGGTAAAAGGAGCCTTCGAAGCTATCCCATGCATACTAATGAAGTTGCATCTCAAAGACTTTTTTCATAAAATTAAAAATAAACAAGCTAGTTTTAAGATAATTAGGCTAAATACATTGCTTGGATTAAGTATTATAATACAAATTTAAAGTCTTTTTTCTTTACTAATGCCTAAATACATGTTTTTTTTCCCCCAAGTATATTTATTCTACCACACTGGCAGACAATTTGACTTGGTTTTAGTATGTACATTCTTAAATCCTTCATTTATTTCTCATATTTCGTATTTTTCTGGTGTGTGGCAATATTCCCATACACTAATCCTGATATTATCCTCTATACTGTATAACTGCAGGTCAAATATGTTTATATACAGGGCTTGACATTAACTGTTTTAATCACCAGCCACTGTGGCTGGTAGTTTTCCAACATTACTTGCCACTCGTCATTTTCACTAGCCACAATTTTATTGTTGGGAAAATATATTTTATACACATAAATATGACTTGACATGCTAAAATTACTTGATTTAGATTTTGCATTATCTCCACATGCCTCCTCATTCATTTCACTTTTTGTGTGTCGTGTATGAGCTTGGTCAATAATCCTGAGGAAATGGGTCACGGTTTCATAGTATTACAATTAGTTTATTTAAGAGCTCAAAATGAAGGATTTACCAAATTTATCTCTGACCACACCAGACATAAACAATTAATTATTTCTGAGCCACAAATTTTAAATGAGTCAAAACCAGCAAAATATAGCTGCATACTATACTTTTTATTTAACAAAACATATGCTCAGTAATCTGTCCTGGCTAAAGGTTCCAGATCACCAGTTAACTACACATAAATGGGGAGTTAATCTCCCACTAAAGCAATGTTATTGTAAAAACTGATAATTAAGTGGGGTTTATTCATAAACTAATTTCGAGAGGATCACGTGCTTATGATTTATCACAGCCGGTCACGTATTAAGCTAATCAGTATCATCCAATCATATGAGCCATAAGCTACTATAAATAACCACAGTTTTCAGTCCACTTTATCTTCGTTTGGAAGAAACCTCCCTTCCTCCCCATTCTCCTCCTTCACTATAGATCGGGCGGCACGGAGGCCCAGTGGTTAGCACTGTTAGCCCCACAGCAAGAACACTGCCAGCCCTGGTCCTGCCAGGTCGGTAGGTGTTTCTGTGAGGAGTTCGTATATTCTCCCCGTGTCCCAGTCCCCGTGTTTTCCCCGGGTTCTCCGGTTTTCTCCCACCATCCAAATATATACATCATGCATAACAATCAAGCATTTGTCTAGCCCCCTTTTTTCCTCACGTGTTCCCTTAGCTACTGCAGATGGGGAGTTCTGAGATCCAACGAGCTCAGGCTCCCCTCTTGCTCTGCAAATGGGAGGAAGCCCCGGGCTCGAGGATCCCTTGAGCTCGGGGCTCTCTCCCGGGACAGCATGCCAAACATTTTGATGAATCATCAGCTAAGTGCGAACTCTTGAAACTATATTAACCCAAAAGTAAGCAGGTAAAAAAAACATACCATGTGATAATGAAAGGATGATCACACACACACGGTTAACGTTAGATCCATAAATAATCTGTTCAAAGAATGATTAAATCGAAAGCAACTGGTGGTGCTTACAATAAGACAACTCTGGAAATCTTGAAAGCAGCAAGACTGTCTGTGCATGTCCATCACTTTTTGTCTAGTCTATTTGAAAGAGAACCGATCACATCAGTTGTGTTTCTAGATACAGTTGCTTCACGCAAGGAAACGGGAGCGCGCACGCGTTTTAAACAGTCGCATGCATCACCTCAGCTGTTAGTGCCAGTGATTATCCAGCCTGATCTCACGAGAAAACGTTAGTATTTTACATTTTGTCAGTTTAGTGGCTAATTCCTACCAATTCATACGAGTTCAGTATATGAAATTGTACGATTTTAAAAAGGAGGTGTGGCACCTAACCCCACCCCTAAACCTAACCGTCATTGGGGGATGAGCAAATCGTACTAAATTGTACGAATTAGATCGAACAAATTCATATGATTTAGCCACTAAATAAAAAAATTACGAATTGCCGTGAGATTGTGTTGGATTATCTTCTCATTTGGTATTCACCTGCTTTCTATTTCTCGCGCGAATGCATTTATTTTTGTCAGTCGTGTTGCTTCTCAATTCTAAGATCACCTTTGCATGCATCCTTATTGTCGAACCGCGCTTTTAAGAATTATTATCCGGGAAAATTATTTTCAACCAGTCAACGTGGCTAGTAGGAGTGTCTGTCTTACCCGCCACCGCTGAAATCCACCCGCATTTGGCGGGTGTTAATGTCAAGCGCTGTTTATAATAACTTTAACAGTTAAAACCTATTAGTTACTAGTTAAATAGTTTTCAAATTTGGTTGTAACGCAATAATGTGCACCTTTTGTATTGTTTCCTTTGAAACAATAATTATTGTGAAAAGTGCTAAACTTGTATTGAATATTACATATAACCTCCAATAAATATGCCTAAATGTCTCTGAGTATTAAAAAACCTGGATTTCCCTAAGATGGCAGATAGCCTAAAGGTTGATATAGCACTACTTACTGGGTTTCCATCAGGTCCTGGTGGTCCTCGCTCCCCAAAATCTCCTGGAAAGCCCTAAGCACACAAATGTGAGAGACAGCAGAGCTTAGCAGAGCAAGACATGGAGAAACCGCACTTAAACAAAGGGCAGATACATTTTTTTTACATTGCTCTTTCCAGTTGCCCGCATGGTAAACACTGTCTCCTCACTCTAATCCCTGTGCAAAGCTCTGTTACACCAGAACCACTCCGTAATCACGGGATATTGAAAAACTGGATTTCAAACAGGAAAGTAGCAATAAGACAGAGTAGGCTTTAACCAAACTATATTTCTTACACAGCCAAAACACTCTCGAAATGTGGGAGACCCTGTAGTGTAGTTCATTTCACAAAAGTGGTTTAGAGGGATACACCAGAGGCCAAAAATTGTTTTATTACTATTTGAGCACATGAAAACCAGATAAAATGTGTTGCTTTTGTATATTATTGCAATTTTCACAGTAGCTCTCTTTGGTGTGTGTGAATGACGGAGTGCCACTTTATTTTAAGTGGCCATAACTACTTTGTTCTTGCATTGAAATATAAATACAATGTACTTAATGTGTTCATAATGTATTGCAGAACACTTCTGGTGCTCTTGAGGTGAAATTTGGGTCATGTTAGAGAAAGGTTTGGTAGTTTGAGTAGGTTTAAGCTGGTCAACAGTGTAATTAAAGGTGTAATTACAGAAATTTCTTAAGGATGTAATTATATGCAGGTATTTAATTAGAAACAAGTGCAATGTAAAAAATGCTGGGTTGCATACAATTACTTCATGTTGTCAAAACTAGGGGTTTTACTAGTCATAAAGCTATACTGGGTCACACACCCCCTTTATATTATCATAGTATATATATATATATATATATATATATATATATATATATATATATATATATATATATATATATATATATATATATATATATATCAATTCAAATATTTAATATAAATACAAAACAAATATTTATTATAAATGAAAGTATTTTTGTTATTATACAGTTATTATTATAAATAATCTTAAATGTAACTGGAAAACAATGTTAAGACACAACTGGAGTGATATGCTAAGATCATACATTCATTTATTTTCTTTTCGGTTTAGTCCCTTTATTAATCCGGGGTCACCACAGCGGAATGAACCACCAACTTATCCAGCATGTTTTACACAGCGGATGCCCTTCCAGCTGCAACCCATCTCTGGGAAACATCCATATACACTCATACACTACGGACAATTTAGCCTACCCAATTCACCTGTACCACATGTCTTTGGACTGTGGGGGAAACCGGAGCACCCAGAGGAAACCCACGCGAACGCAGGGAGAACATGCAAACTACACATAGCGCCAACTGACCCAGCCGAGGCTCGAACCAGCGACCTTCTAGCTGTGAGGCGACTGCACTACCTACTGCGCCACTGTGTTGCCCGATATGCTAAGATCATTTAAGAAATCTAAAATACAATAAAAGATGTTTTATAGAATTATCTGTTGTCTTAGACTTGACACATGGTGGAGAATTAGGCTTAATAAATCTTACCTCCCTGACTCCTCATCCCTCCTTTTTGCGTCATACAAAAAAATCTATCAGGAGGAATGCTTAGTAAGATCCCCATCATGTTGTTTTAACTTTAGTTTTGTCAAATTGCAAAACAAAAAAGGCTGTTACGCCAGTTTCACAACACATGAGCGGAATGTGAGCATCAAGTAGCCTAGCATGTGAACTACCGGGACTCGCACCGGGAGAAGAGCAGTGCATGCGAAAGGCGCATGGGTTCTCTGTGCACACGCGGAGATGCATCAGTTTGCTTTTTGATTAAACTACATTGCTTTCACTAGTGTTGGTTTGGTTGCACATAGAGAATTACGTCTTTATTTCGGAATTACCACTCTTAATAAATACACTTGCATAGGAAGTAAATCATATCTCAAAGTATTTACTGGGGCACTGGTGATTTTTACTGGGGCACGTGCCCCAGTAAAATGGGTCTAGTGACACCCCTGGTCCAAACACAAATCAATAAAGTTAATTATTTTTGAAAATTAAGTGGACTGAACATAAACACATGGCACACTGAAGAAAAGAAAAAAAGGATTCTCTGAATGGACTGATTTTACTTTTTAATACGACAAAAATTACAAAAGTAGTGAACGCATTGCTTTAACTTTCATTAATCTCTATATATGACTTGTATAGCTATAGACGACATTCATTTTTTATGTGTTTTTTAGAAGGAAAACCCCCCCTGCAAGTTCTGAAAGAGATGAAGCCTCAGCCACGTCAGAAAAAGTAACGCAAAAGTAACTCAAAAGTAATGTAAAGCATTACTGACCATAAAAATGAACTAAGTAACACAACTAGTTACTTTTTTGGGGAGTAACTCAAGATTGTAATGCATTACTTCACTCAAAAAAAAGAGACTTTGGCTGTTTGTTCGAACTACTTATTTAATCTATGTGGGATTGGATCACACCACCCTCTGGTTGACCATCTGTTTCTTCAATATATAGTAAACTTAAGGATCACACTGCAAAGCCTCTTTCTAATAAACTTATCTGGATTCGTGAACTAACAGATTTGGACTTATCGATTGACTGGGACAGGATGTGGTCTAAACTTCTAAAAACTTAACTCATCGTCTTATCTATTTCAAAGTCATACATAGAGCATACATAACTCCTTATAAGAGGATTAAAATGAAACTGCAGTCGAACTGTCATATCAGTAACACTGTTTCTTCAGATACTTTTCTTCATATGATTTGGGAATGTTCAATTGTTGTCGACCTGTGGTCTTATTTGAACTCTATTTTGTCCTTTTTACTACAAGTTGATTATCTGATTGATTATCTGTCCAGGTTTAAGTGTTCTTAATGACGATTCTAATTTCTGTATAAGTACACTAAAGAAGAGAATGTTGTTTGCGGGTTACAGCAGCAAAGATGGTAATTATACAAAACTGGTTTCCTCCGCACATGTGTGCAAAAACATTTTGGATTCATAACCTCCTTTAAATAGTGACTTGTACAATAGCACAAATTAATAAGGCTAAACCTAGTACCATTGATGCATGGCAATGTTTTTCCTTCAACAGTTTAGACTACAGTATATAAAGGAATGACCATATAAAGTTTTTTCTTCTTCTTCTTCTTCTTTCAGATTGAAAAATTGTTGATATGTCTGTTGCTCCCCCTTCCTTGTTCCTTTGTTCGAATGTCTGTTATTTTGTTAATCTAAAGACAATAAAAAGTTGATCACAAAAGAAAAAAACTACTAATTTAAAATGAGCTGAAACGACACAATTCTTGAGGTTTATTTGGGACAACTTAATATTTTTATGTTCAATCCCCTTAAATTAGTAAAACTAATAAGCTTAATTCTTTCATATTGTGCAAACACAAATCGATTGTGTGGAACTCTTTATTTTTTAAAATGTTTCTAAAGTAACTTTCCCCAACACTGTTGTCCAAACACATATCTATTAAGTTAACTTATAAGTTAACAATTAAGTTGTCGCCAAAAAAACATTACGAATTGTGTTGTTTCAGCTAATTGTCAGGGTATATGCATAATCCTAAAGGTAATTTCAATACCTTTTCAAGACTTTTTAAAGACCTTCTCAGAATATTTTTGTCACTTCAAGTTCTAATCAGTATCAAACCTTTACCTTAATAAACAGTTGTTAATATTACAGTTGTTTTCAGCAACAGGCTTCAGAAAAATGTAAACTCATCTTTCTCCAACCAGGAGAATGCAAACTTACATTTTTCCATTTTGCCGTCTGTTTCACTCTATGGTTTTGCTACATGTGGAGAGCGATCACCTTTCCTACATTTGTCGCAAATTAAGTGACATCACCTGGACGAAGAAGCTTCGCCGAATGTGCCCTGGCCCGAACCAATAATAAATATATTTATGGCTTTTTGGATCAAAGAGTTTGGACAATGCTCGAACAAAATTTAAGACTTTGTAAAAACGTGATTAAGACTTTTTAATACCTATTAAGGGCCTTAATTTTCTCATAATTGATTTATCAACTTTTAATACTTTTTAAGACCCCGCAGACACCCTGATTTTAAATAAGTACTTTGAACAACCAGCAAAAATTATTTTTTTTGTGTGTAAAACATGCATTTACACAATATGTACAGTGTAAGGAATTGTTTATTTAAATTTTAGTTAAAGCCACTTAATATAAAGTGGGATCGAATGGGTAATAAGACATATTTTTTCTACAAACGAGTTTTTTTTTGTATAAATACACTCAAAAAAAGATTTTTGCTGCTTTTTTAAAAGTACTTATTTAAAATGAGCTTAATTAACATAATTCTTGAGCTTTTTGTGGGACAACTTAATTGTTTTTTGTTCAACCAACTTAAATTTCTAACAATTAGGCTAACTTAATCGATTTGTGTAGGGACAACATGATGGAATTGTGTGCAACCCAGCATTTTTTTCAGCGCACACTGGGTTGCACACAATCAATTTGTGTTTAGACAACATGAAGGAATTAACTTATTAGTTTTTACATATTCAAGTTGATTAAGCATAAAACAGCAGCACGGTGGCGCAGTGGGTAGCACGATCGTCTCACAGCAAGAAGGTCACTAGTTCGAGCCCTGACTGGGTCAGTTGGCATTTCTGTGTGGAGTGTGCATGTTCTCCCTGTGTTCGTGTGGGTTTCCTCCGGGTGCTCAGGTTTCCCCCACAAGTCCAAAAACATGTGGCATAGGTGAATTGGGTAAGCTAAATTGTCTGTAGTGTATGTGTGTGTATGAGTGTGTATGGATGTTTCCCAGTGATAGGTTGCAGCTGGAAGGGCATCCGCTGCGTAACACATATGTTGGATAAGTTGGCGGTTCATTCTGATGTGGCGATCACAGACTAATAAAGGGACTAAGCCAAAAAAAAAAAATGAATGAATGAATGAAGATAAAACAATTAAGTTGTCCCAAAAAAACCTCAAGAATTGTGTTGTTTCAACTCATTTTAAATAGGTAGTTTAAGCGAACAGCAATCATCTTTTTTTAAATGTGTATGGCTGCTGTATGCTTCTTTTGTGTGTGTGAAGACAGAGCCTGGTGCCGAGTCACAGAAACAAGCACAGTTCTCGTCTCTGTCAGCGCTGCAGGAAATTCCATGGCTGAGTGTTTCCTTACACTGGCAACGACCAGGAGCAGCGAGAGGAGGGATTCGCTGACAGCGCTGTTTCCCCTCCATCTACTGTTAAGTTATATAAGAAGACAAGAGCAATGATGCTGCACTCCGCGGTGTGCTAAACGTGGGCTTGTCTTAAGGCCAAAGTCAACACTTGTTGCTGTGTGGAGATCTTTATTTGTCCTTCAGCAAGGCAAACAGTAAGTTACGGCTGAGGTGCGTGTGCTGCCTATCAAAAAGTACAGCAGAGTTCGAGAATTGCTTATTAGGAACAGATGAATCTGTGCTTGGCATCAGCGTTTGTACTTGAGAGAGGGCTGAACATAATTGGTAGTTGTTTTGGAAAAAAGATGAGCTTGAATTCTTAATGTCTAGTTCTTTTGAAAAATACACAGACTGAGAGCGCCAGTGTCATTCTGGTAAATAGGAAATGATTATGGGTGCACAGATGGTAAAGAGTTTTTGCTAATAATTAGTGGTGATTTTGCATTATTTATCCAGACAAAATGAAAAAATAGCTCTGTCTACTGTCAGATCAGACTGTCTGGGAACAATGACAAATAACAGTTGCGTTATGACTTATATAATGGCCGTAATGCAAAACAGTTCTTTCTGATTGTCTGCTTGAATCACTGTCTCTCTCTATTCCTCTGTCTTTTAATACATATATCCATTCATCCTTCTATTCGTTCATCTGTCTGTCTGTCCATCCATCCATCCATCCATCCATCTATCTATCTATCTATCTATCTATCTATCTATCTATCTATCTATCTATCTATCTATCTATCTATCTATCTATCTATCTATCTATCTATCTATCTATCTATCTATCTATCTATCTATCTATCTATCTATCTATCTATCTATCTATTAATCCATATATCCATTCATACTTTTATTCGTTCATCCATCTACCCATCTATTCATCTGTCCGTCTGTCCGACCGTCCATCCATCTGTCTGTCTGTCAATCCATATTTCGTTCATTCTTTCATTTGATCATCTATCTATCTATCTATCTATCTATCTATCTATCTATCTATCTATCTATCTATCTATCTATCTATCTATCTATCTATCTATCTATCTATCTATCTATCTATCTATCTATCTATCTATCTATCTATCTATCTATCTATAAACTGTTTTTATCTATCTATCTATCTATCTATCTATCTATCTATCTATCTATCTATCTATCTATCTATCTATCTATCTATCTATCTATCTATCTATCTATCTATCTATCTATCTATCTATCTATCTATCTATCTATCTATTAATCCATATATCCGTTCATACTTTCATTCGTTTCATTCCGACCGTCCATCCATCCATCCACTCACTAAACTACACTAGCTTCAATACAACCTATGCAGAACACAAAACTTTTTGGTAATAGGCTCATTTTACAACTCCCCTAGAGTTAAACAGTCAAGTTTTTCCATTTTTTTATCCATTCAGCCTATCTCCTCTCTGGAAGATATTTAGCTTAGCTTATAACTGAACTGGATAAAACTATTAGCATATCACTCAAACATGTATAAAAAATAGTAGGCAGCAATGATAGTATGCAGCACCTGAAAACAGTCCTCACTTAGGTACAAGGTAACATTTCTGCACGTTGTATATAGTAATAAACACGTACATACACTTGTCAATCTGTATATTTGCATTCAATACTTACTTCTATTTTTTTAAAATATATTTATTATCTGTTTTTTGTCCTGTCTCTGTTATCCTGTTGCACTGTAGAAGCTCTGTCACGAAAACAAATTCCTTGTATGTGTGAACATACCTGGCAATAAAGCTCTTTCTGATTCTGATTCTGATAATATCGTTGCGCCTACTGCAGCAACAGCAGCAAAGTTCCTTGATTACAGTTTTTCTCAGTCGCATTGGTGCATTTCTCACAGCACTATTTACATTTGCAAAACAGTTAATGACTTCCTCAAAACAATTTGTACAAACTGCAAAACCTAGTTGATAACCTACAAAAGCATGTCACTTGCTCAAAATGACCAAAGTGACTGAGAAAAACTATAATACGTCAGACTGAGAGTATAGTTCCTAGTCATATCAGCCTAGATAGCAACTTTTCACTTTAAATCTGTCTTAGTACACTATGTTACTACAGATTCAAGCTTGAAACCGAAAAACTGTCCAAACTCTTTTTAAGATGCTAATAGTCCAATCCGATTCAGTGATTTACGCTATAAGCTAAGCTAAAACTTCTCCCATCAGACCCGGAGGTCAGATGAATGTATTCAAAAATGGTAAAACTCAACTCCTTAACTCTAGGGGAATTGTAAAATGAACCTATTTCCAAAAAGTGGAGCGTTCCTTTAGGAATGACATACAAAAACTCCACCAAAAAATTTATTTGATTTCAGAAACTGTAAGGGTCTACGTTTGGTCTCACTAGAACTGTGGATTGATTTGTACTTGGGAAAAAGTAAAGTAACCTGCTGTTCTTGTGCATTTTGTCTAATGACAATGTAATTAGTTTAACAAAAAACATGTGGGGGATAAAAAAAGCTCTTTCCACCACTGGTCACATTGAACACAGAGGTCAGTCATTCACAGAAGATTTTCTATAGAGAGGATGGTGAAAGAAAACTTTACCGGCCTACCCATCTTGCCCTTCTTCCCAGGAACACCAGGTAAACCCTAAGAGCAAAGCGAGAAAGACAGGTCAAAATTACAAACAATTAGAGGAATTAATCAATTACCAATCCCACTAGATGCAACACACTGTGCAAATGCTGAAAGGTCTTTAGTTCCTATTCTTCTGGACACAAAAAGGTCTCTCAAATCCCTATGAACCCGGTCCCTCAGGGTCTGAAAATAGGAGACATTATCCGGCTAATCCGCAGCAGGCCATATTCCAGCTCCCAGGGGCTTATAATACTGTTTCCACAAAGTATCGCTGGGACGGAATTCACCAGCTCATGGTTCTTAAGCAAATATTGTGAGAACTAAAACTAACTTCTGTTTTGAAGGGGGGATCTCTGTGGTTTTAGCGGAGCGTGCCCCTTTCACCATGGTTCCTATTCAAAGCAAGTGCTTTGAATTTACAAGTGACTATAATAAAGGAGAATGATGTATAGCATATGTGTAAGAGTGTGGGCTTTGCTCTGTTTTTATGTCCTCTAGGGATGGCTAAAAAGCAAGACTACGTCTACATCACGTTACACAGCTTTACTAAAGACTTTGGATGCACTTTATTGTGCAATTTGTTAAAAACAGTTGTACTCAGTATGTTTTTTGCACAGTATGTGTTTAGAATCTACTTTGGACCATTTTGTAATTTGGGTACTGTATAATCACATCTGACATCAGGGGCCGGTTGCACCAGCAGTGTGTAAGTTAAAACATAGCTTAGTTATGACATAAAGAGACTAATGCTGTCTCAGAAATCACTCCTCATTAACTATTGCCTACATAAGTCCACTAATATATACACTTAAAGGAGTGAATAAAAACGAGTGAGTGAATTTGAGTTTGAATGGATGGTATTTTTCTTTGTGCTTTGCTGGTTGATTCTTATCTTCTTGGTCAGATCCTGTTATGGTTATTTAGGTCGTACTTTACAATAAGGTTTCATTAGTTAATGTATTTACAAAAATGAACAAAATATGTACAGGTACATAAAGGTTTGAATCCATATGAGGGTTTTTCATTTTGGGGGGAACTCTCCCTTTAAGAGCATGTTGAGCAACTCAAGTAGTGAACAATTTTAAGTTACAAACAAGCTAGTAGTTACTAATCCTCTAGTATGGACTTGAGAAAGGACTTACAAACAGCTGGTGCAATACCCAGGTGATCAGGGAAATCTTTTTTAATTAGCAATATTCACTCACCGGCCACTGTATTAGATACACCGTACTAGAACCAGGTTGGACACCCTTTTGCCTTCAGAACTGCCTTAATCTTTCATGGCATAGATTCAACAAGGTACTAGAAACATTCCTGAGACATTTTGGTTCATATTGACATGATAGCATCACACAGTTGCAGCACATCCCAAAGGTGCTCTATTGGATTGAGATCTGGTGTCTGTGGAGGCCATTTGAGTACAGTAAACTCATTGTCATATTCAAGAAACCA
Organism: Danio aesculapii; assembly: GCF_903798145.1. Classification (NCBI taxonomy): domain Eukaryota; kingdom Metazoa; phylum Chordata; class Actinopteri; order Cypriniformes; family Danionidae; genus Danio; species Danio aesculapii. The sequence goes on from NC_079439.1 coordinate 66,251,494, forward strand.
GTCTGAGATGATTTGCGCTATATGACATGTTGTGTTATCCTGCTGGAAGTAGCAATCAGAAGATGGGTAAACTGTGGTCATAAAGGGATGGACATGGTCCACAACAATACTCAGGTAGGCTGTGGCGTTGATACAATGCTCAATTGGTACTAATGGATCCAAATGGACTGTTTCCACTGAACCGGTTCCACTGGTAAGGTACAGTACGGTTCGTTATGCTTTTATGGCCGTTTCCACTGTCAAAAAGGTGTACCAAACCGTAGCGTACCGTACCACTTTTTCGGCATCCTTTTGAAAGGGCAACAAGCCAGAATGAAAACAAAGGAACCGGCATGTTTACACAGCCGAGAGATTACAGCAGAATTATATACATATAATAACGAGCCATAGCCGACCCGGGCTCAAACAAACCTTGTCGTCGTCTTGATGAACAGGCAAAAAGCAAAGAAGAAGAGCAGATTTTACCCTGTGCCCCGTAGTTTTTTATGCGCCAGTCTGAAGCACGAGCGGTTTTGCTTTTTTGCTTCTGCTCGCCGCGCATCTATATTTGAAATAACAAACTTCTTGAGCTGATGATAATAACGTGCGCTTGGATATTGATGTGCTTTTGAAACCCGATCCTTTTCAGAAACTGACAAACGAGAGAGTGAAGCGCGGAAAAACTAATGTGAAGCCGGAAAAAAGGAGCACATTATTTTTTCAGCAAACGTGAACAAACTGCAATGTTTAACTATTATCATCACCTTTTGGACTATTATGAACTCAGAATGATGGAATTATTCTCTAACAGAGGCTACATGTGCTGCTGAAGATTAAAGACACAGATGAGAGGTCTGCTCTGACTGTGGGCTATATTTCGTGTTGGTTTTGAACCGTGTTGGTCTGCTGTGTGTAGTTTTTCTGTAATTGGTAACATATCGGAGACTGTAAGGGTCTGTATGTGTTCATATATGTTGCATTTATTCATTTATTTTATATAAATACAGACGTTACAGTAGGCTATTTTGCACTGTCATTGATCTGCAGTTATAATCAAATCATGTTCATAGAAAAGTTATAAACATTTATACAGAAGTATTTATGTGTGTAAAGCATCTGTTTTGTGAGAAGTGCTTCTCATTTGATATGTGAACAACCTATACAGCTTTACTGTAGACATTTCCTCCAGCAAGAATGACGTCGACTGAAACTTTCTGTCGTACACCATGCCCACCAAAAGAGTACCATTGGTACCCTTTTAGCAGTGGAAACGCAAGTCTGATAAAAGTGACCCGTACCGACTCATACCGTACTGTACCAGTCAGTGGAAACGAGACAAAAGTGTGCCAAGAAAATATCCCCCACACCATTACACCACCACCACCAGCCTGAACTGTTGGTCCAAGGCAGGATGGATCCATGCTTTCATGTTATTGACGCCAAATTCTGACCCTACCATCTGAATGTTGCAGCAGAAGTCGAGACTCCTCAGACCAGGCAACGTTTTTCCAATCTTCTATTGTACTATTTTGGTGAGCCTGTGCAAATTGTAGCCTCAATTTCTTGTTCTTAGCTGACAGGAGTGGCATCCAGTGTGGTCTTCTGCTGCTGTAGCCCATCCGCCTCAGGTTGGACGAGTCGTGTGTCCAGAGATGCTCTTCTGCATACCTCGGTTGTAACGAGTGGTTATTTGAGTTAATGTTGCCTTTCTATCAGCTGGAATCAGTCTGGTCATTCTCCTCTGACCTCTGGCATCAACAAGGCATTTGAGCCCACAGAAGTTCCGCTTTATTTTCTCTTTTTCGGACTATTCTCTGTAAATCCTACAGGTGGTTGTCCGTGAAAATCCCTGTAGATCCACAGTTTATGAAATACTCAGCCCAGCTTGTCTGGTAAAAGTTCAAACAAACTTAAATCACCTTTCTTCGCCATTCTGATGCTCGGTTTGAACTGCAGCAGATCGTCTTGACCATGTCTACATGGCTAAATGCATTGAGTTGCTGCCATGTGATTGGCTAATTAGAAATTTGTGTTAATGTGCAGTTGGACAGGTGTACCTAATAAAGTGGCCGTTGAGTGTATTACTACACTGTAAAAAATGCTGAGTCCCACACAACTCCTTCATGTTGCCCAGACACAAATCGATTAAGTTAATTGAATCATTTTTTACAAATTTAAGTGAATTCAACATAAAACAATTAACTTGACCCCGTCAAAAAACTTAATAATTGTGTTAATTCAACACATTTTAAATAAGTAGCAGCAAAACAAGCAACAAAAGTGTGTATTTTTAAGACCACAAACAGCAAAACTCACTCTTTCTCCGTCAGCTCCAGGGAAACCGAAGATGCCTGGGATTCCAATGAAGCCCTAAGACAGGGGAGTGTAAGAAGACAAGAAACAAACAGACAGACTTTAGACTGATTCGGATCCAAACACCACTTGCTGAACTTGCAGACTGACATGCAAAAGGTCTGTTTGAGGAGAGCGGTTGCTCGGTGAAGATCTAGGCCTTGAGGCAAGTGTATATGCCCATGGACTGCATGGTGCTGGCTTCCACGATGTAGTCCAAGGGCACATACCCTCACACCAGGGATCACACAGGCATTCGGCAGGATGGCTAAGGGTGGTTCACAGAGTTAATATAGATGAACATACAATGAGATCTTGAAGAGAAAAAGACATGAATGATGAGTCAGTGATGCACTTTATGGAATGATGATAATAATAATAAAAAGCAATATGAGAATTCAATGGGGTATATGCACACAGACTTTTTATTTTCAGTCAGCCAACCCAAGCACTTCCGGTTAATTGTCCCACCATTACAAAATCGCCACGTATAAGATCTGATTTCCTTAAAAATTAGCAATCTTCACTGCCTGATTGATTTATGATATAAAGTGGGTAAGAAGCACTGCATTCAATTAATTTTTTCCCTGCCATGCCTTTAAAATATGGAAATTTATTTTCAATGGAGTTTCTGTGTTATGATGCATTCACACCAGACGCGGATGAAGCGTCAAACGTGAGTGATTTACATGTTAAGTCAATGCAAAGACGCAAATAGACATCCTGCAGGATGATTCACAAGAATGAGGTGGCATGAATGATGTAATTCGTGAAAATGAATTGGCGTGAGTTGAAACTTTAGCTAACATTCATGCTGCGTTAACCAATCAGGAGCTTGCTCTTGTGATTATGATGTAGTGTCTGCAGTTGGTGATCGAGGGGAAATCTTCCTGCCGACACCGAACAACAGCTCATCAAACTGGGCTCAACTCAGTCGGAAGCACCGCTGAAAGCTTCCATCATCCAGGTATAGTTTTTGGAGGAGTTGATGAACTCACAGAGCTGGGTGCACCTCTGAAAGTATCTAGTGGACTCAGACATGGCGCCGAACAAATCTACATAGTTTTTCAGCCTTCCTAAAGCACATAAAGCACAGCTACTCTCTCAATAAAAAAAATGTTAGACATTTAGCAACAAAGCTGGAGTGAACGGGTAGATTGAGGCCCTGCCCCTGTTGTGAAGTGAATTTGACACGCGAATGAAGAGAATTTAGTGAATGAAGTGAGTAAACTATTTGCACGTGCTGTATCTGGTGTGAAAACAGCATTAGCCTGCTGCTACCGACGGCAAGTGCCTTCCATTTCGCTTGAACAACTAAATGAATGCTTAAGTCTATTTAACTGATTGTATTTTAATTATATTACAACATCCATGATGTAAAATAAACCTTATGAAATTGACAACTGTCACATTAACCTTTCACTGGAAGTTTAGTGTTGGCTGAAAAATACTAGCTGTGCATATAGCCCATTTATACATGGAATAAAAAACATTGCAAAAACATTAACATAAAAAACAGTTTTATCTACAGTAAAAGCAGTAATAAATAACATATTTCTGGCACTAAGGCCAGCAAGAATAACATGAGAAAGATGATGTACACTGCTGCCATATTCTTTACAAGACCAAACTGGTTTTAAAATTTTACTGGAATAATAATGTAAAAACCAGCTGACTCTGGTATACTTTACTTGATGTTTTATAATGAAAACAACTCCAAATAACTGATCCTTAAATGTCTACAGTCATTTCCTTTTCTGGTGCCGTTCAGAGTTTCCAAACTGGAAAACAATGTTTCGGTACCAAAATGTAGCAGCCCTGGCAAAATTTCCTGAACATAAATCCTCAATCATTTTGAAGCTAATTCATAAGTGCCGTACGAGCAAACATGGAATGCAAAACATCTTATCTCAACTGTATTAAGCCAATATAACATTAAATTATAGTCAGATTAAATTATATATTAATAAAACATAACACTAAGCATAACTGGAAGACAACACATGTATTGTACACAGGCTTTTAGAGAGTTTGTGTGTGTTGTTGGTTCCTTACCTGTATACCTTTTGGTCCCATATTTCCTATAGGTCCAGGTAAACCCTACAAAAAAACAGAAAATGCTAAATTCAACCCTGCAGACTGAACCTAGGATAACACTTTTGTGCCCACATTATTTGAATCAGAACATCATGAAAACAAAAATGGTAATGCTAGGGAAGAATCTAAATGTTTGAAAACCTCTACACCGAAAATGCGAACATCTGCCTAGTATACTAAATTTTTTTTTTTTAAAGTCGTTACCGGTAGGTTCACTCTGAATGGATTAATTGAATCAGTGAGTCTTTAACTGCAGGCTCACTCTGAATGGATCATTTGAATCTGAGAACTGCAGGCTTATTCTGAATGGATCATTTGAATCAGTGAGTCTTTAACTGCAGGCTCACTCTGAATGGATCATTTGAATTGGAGAACTGCAGGTTTATTTTGAATGATTCATTTGAATCAGTGAGTCTTTAACTGCAGGCTCACTCTTAATGGATCATTTGAATCAGACAACTGCAGGCTTGTTCTGAATGGATCAGTTGAATCAGTGGGTCTTTATCTGCAGGCTCACTCTGAATGAATCATTTGAATCAGACAACTGCAGGCTTATTCTGAATGGATAATTTGAATCAGTGAGACTTTAACTGCAGACTCACTCTGAATGGATATTTTGAATCAGAGAACTGCAGGATTATTCCAACCCAGGCTCATTCTGAGAACGTAGTCCCGTGGACGTTTCTGGAGGCCGCGAAATACGTAGCCAGGGGTACGTACGGCTGCATTTCATTTTTTTAAGCGAACGCTGCAAGGCGGTGTGACGCCGTTCCTTTCGGTGCTTGCCAGCCGGCCAGCCGGCCGCTCGCCTCCGTGTGGAGGGCTTTCCCTCTGCAACCAGTTTGTCCGGTTAGCTCTTCGTGTACTCTGGTGGACTCGAGGCGCAGAGAGGGGCTGACCACGACGACGACGACGACCGGGTTCGAGTCCGAGTAAGAGCGGTTCCATAAATCAGGTAAGAAAACAAAAACAAAATCCAAAAAATGAAGCGAACAAGTTCGTCACAGGGTGAGAATGTGGTCAAAATATGAAAACGTGGTAAAAATCAGACGAAGGCTTTTCTTTTTCTGGACTGCTTTTGTGAATCGTCGTTGGTTGGGTTTAGGGACGGAGGAGGGTGGGTCAGCCAATTGGCCGGTCACACGGTCAATCATTCTGTCATCCAGGCAGACAGGCGGAAGGTCATTCGACAGCGGTCTCTAGCGCGTTTACGCGAGAACGGCGCAGGAAAAAGCGCACACAGCGGCCTCTCGCGGATTCGCGAAAACAAAAACTGCAAAAATACGTACCTCCCGGGACGTATTTCGCAGTCTCCAGAAACGTCCCCGGGACTACGTTCTCAGAATGAGCCTGGGTTGGATTATTCTGAATGGATCAATTGGATCAGTGAGTTGTTAACTGCAGGTTTACTTTGAACGAATCATTTGAATTAATGAGTCGTTAACTGCAGGCTCACTTTGAATGGATCATTTGAATCATTGAGTCATTAACTGCTGGTTTACCTTTAATGAATCGTTTGGATCAGTGAGTCATTAACTGCATGCTCACTCTGAATGAATTGTTTGAATCAGAGAGTCATTAACTGCAGGCTTATTCTGACTGGATCATTTGAATCAGTGAGTCGTTAACTACAGGTTTACACTGAATGGATCATTTGAATCAGTGAGTCGTTAACTGCAAGTTTGCTTTGAATTAATAATTTACACCATATGAGTTGTTAACTGCAGGCTCACTTTGAATGGATCATTTGGATCAGTGAGTCATTAACTGCAGAATCACTCTTAATGGATCATTTGGATCAGTGAGTCATTAACTGCAGACTCACTCTTAATGGATCATTTGGATCAGTGAGTCATTAACTGCAGACTTACACCTAATGGATCATTTGGATCAGTGAGTCATTAACTGCAGACTCACTCCTAATGGATCATTTGGATCAGTGAGTCATTAACTGCAGACTCACTCTGCATGGATCATTTGAGTAAGAGATCTGTTGACTCACAGATGCAATTAGGGCTAAATTCCCAAAAGAATTGTAAGCCTAAGTAGATCATAATAATGATCTTAACGTCATGGTCTTTTCCCCAAAAGCATCGTAACTTAAGCAGCACTTGAAAATAGTCTGGAATACGTATCGTTGAAAAGTTCTCCTGTACGTGCCTTGTAAAAAGACAAAGATAGGAGGACAATTGGCAGATTACAGCTGTAACTTTATTCGAGTGATGAGATTATAATAAAAGTTGTTGTACTTTATTGTACATTTTATTACGCCTTAAATGTCATTAACTGCAGACTTACACCTAATGGATCATTTGGATCAGTGAGTCATTAACTGCAGACTCACTCCTAATGGATCATTTGGATCAGTGAGTCATTAACTGCAGACTCACTCTGCATGGATCATTTGAGTAAGAAATCTGTTGACTCACAGATGCAATTAGGGTTAAATTCCCAAAAGAATTGTAAGCCTAAGTAGATCATAATAATGATCTTAACGTCATGGTAATGGTCTTGAAAATAGTCTGGAATACGTATCGTTGAAAAGTTCTCCTGCAGTGCAATTGGCAGATTACAGCTGTAACTTTATTCGAGTGATGAGATTATAATAAAAGTTGTTGTACTTTATTGTACACTTTATTACGCCTTTATAAATATATTTATAAATAGAATAATAAAAATGTCAGAAAACAAACAAACCAAAATTGAAATGCACATCTAAACAACTGAGGAAAAAAATAATAAAAGAGTTTAAATACTATTAAATATGCATGGACATAATCCATATCTTATGTTTAACTTTGTGTTAACCTTAAGGATTTTTCCAGTCTGTAGGTAGGAGCTTATATAAATTGTCTTGATTGCTTGATCAATTGTTTCCACATGAGATGACGATTTTTGGGTTAAACGTTCAAGACTTCATATGAGGTTATTTCAGTATTTGGAAAAGATCAGCGACTCCTAAGAAGCACGTAGAATGAGTTTTCACTTGATCATGTTTTGTGCATTTTTGGGAAACACACGTAGAATACACGTAGAACAATTTAGTGACTTAAATTTAATTATACTGAGGCCAAAAGAGTAGTTATGCTGCTGTAATTACCCAAATATGCTCAAGAAGAAAAAACAAGAAGATATGGTGCATAACACCATTAATAAAACTGACAGATTGATAATTGAGGAACAGATTGGAGTTGGTGCCGAACAGGTGGCCAGTAGAAAGTCATTTGAATTAATCAGGCGTTATCAGGAGGACATACTTGAACTGTAAAACAAAACTTCTCACAAGTTCAACCACAGATGTGCCAAAACTTCAACATAATCTCAACTGGGATGTGGCAGTTTTGAGCACCCTAACTTGGCCAAGCGAATTAAGGAAACATGAAATAAAACAATACCAGGTGAATCTCTGTAAGTCTATAAATAATTGACCCAAGAATGTTTAAGTAAAACTAAATTAAAGCAGGGTTTCCTAGAACATGACTAAAGTTGAAGTTATGTACAGTGGGGGAAATAAGCATTGAACACGTCACCATTTTTCTCAGAAACCATATTTCTAAAAGTGCTGTTGACTTGAAATTTTTACCATAAAAGAAATCCATATATGCAAAGAAAACAAAACAAATTAGTTTACAAATCACATTATGTGTAATGAAATAAAATGATGCAGGGAAAAACTATTAAACACATGAAGAAAGGGAGGTGTACAAAGGCAGTGAAAGCTCAGACAGCACCTGAAATCTCTCAGTATTGTTCAGCAACCTGCTGCCCTTCCTTTTTGTAAATGAATATTAGCTGTTTTAGTCCAACATCTACATTACCAGTATGATGGAGATGAAACCAGGGTGGACATTTCAGCAAGACAATGATCCAAACACAGCCAAGAAATCTCTCAAATGCTTTCAGAGAAAGAAAATCAAGCTGTAGAATGGCCCAGCCAATCACCTGATGTAAATCCAATAGAAAATACAAGATAAAGATCGGAACTGATAGATGAGACCAACAGAAACATCCAGATTTGTACACCTGTTGAAGTCTGTGAAAAAAATCACACCTGAGCAATGCATGTGACTTCATTCTCCATATGAGAGACGTCTTTAAGCTGCTATGACCAAAAAAGCCTTTTATAGAAAGTATTAAATACATTTCAGTAGTTCAGTACTTTTTCCTTGTGTCATTCCATTGTTATTACACAAAACTCATATTTTTAAAGATTGTTTTATTTTGATGTTTGTATTGTTTGGGTTTTTACCAAAATCAGGTTCAATTCCATGTCAACAGCTCCTTTAGAAATATTATTACCAGGAAAAAAACATAACACGTTCAATACTTATTTCCCCCACTGTAAAACTGAAAGCTATCAAAAATGTTTAGTTGGACAGTTTCATCTGCTTCCTTAAATAGTTGAATCTGGTAGTTCACAAAGAAAACCTGAGGTCGACCGCATTTACACTCCGTGGGAGATTATCTATCAAAAGTAGGAGAATTATCTTTAGCAAATGACTTTACTATAGATCAGACATCATTCATGTATTTGGCACCCAAAGAAATGATGAATTTAGTGCTAGCACATTTACTCAAAATACAAAATCCATTTTCTATGCTTTATAATTCCAAAAACAATTCTCATTTTTCAAAAGGGATGTCAAAACAAGTGGTCATGCTGGCAGAGCAAGCTCTTTTGGTCTCCAATACAAGCCCTGACACTGTGAGTCTCATATAAAACTCGTATCTCTGAGCACAGCGGCACAACAGAAGATTTACTGCACCTGCCTGCCAGGATAACCTTTGGCACCTGGACTTCCATCCGGTCCTCTTTCACCCTGCGGAGAGACAAAATGAAAAGAATAAAGGAGGAAAAAATCCATTACAATAAATATGCCATTAGCATTGGAAGCTCTCCTTTTAGAAAGCCATAACAAACAACAAGGAAGATTAAAAGCACAATAGAGAGAGAGGAGTGAAAGGCCTTTCTATTAAAACAACATGTTATTCTTCTGTGCGTCTGTAAATAGTTTAAGTCTTTTTTCATGTGTTGCCATTTTAGTCGATGTGACAAATGCAGAGAGTGTGTGGCCCACCACTGAACTGAAGTTGTGAAGCAACGATTAAAGCCTTATACAATGTTATTATACTGCTATAACTCAAGACCACTCTAAATTCCAGAAATTCACTTGCTGAGATTAAGGCAACAGTCCAGGTCAAGTGTCAGTCAGAGTCATGCTGCCAAAACTCAACGTTAGTTCCTGCTTTAGATCAATCTCAACTCAAAGCAAAGATCAAAATGTTTTTCAGTTATTATCATACACACGGCGGAATAAGGTGCAAGATGTGTTTGGCGCAATTTGTTGCTATTTTCAGGCCAGCGCAACCCTAATTTTCACGTTTTGTGCCACACTGTTGAAATAGCAAATCCATTTGCACCGCTTTGTGGACTCATGGGTGTGCTGGTCTGAAAAGGAGGTGTGATAATGCGCATTGTTGGTGCGTTGCTATTTTGAGGAACTGAAATAGGCCATTTCATAAGTCCAGCGCAGAGCGTGTTAGTTATGCACCTACACCGAAAAAAATTATTCAAAGATGATTCCTTGGATTTACTCAATTTTTTTACGTTAGGTAGTTGTAAACAATTTATTTGGGCTGAATTTATACAAACAAATTATGTTGAAAATTATTAAACTTAATTTGTTTGTTTAAATTCAACACAAATAAATTGTTTGCATGCAACAGTTTTTTCAGTGTATTCAGGTCCAAATCGCATACACATTGCTTAATGCACACAAGATGTACAGTAATACACAAATATCTCTACATATGGAAAAAAAAGTAAGGATAAAAATGTTACGCAAAATATTTTTTATATTTTTTTGTACATAAATATAAAAAACACTACCTTTATACCTTCTTGTTGTCGGGGGGGGGGGGGGGGGGGGGGGGGCTTTTTTCAGTTTATTCATGACAATTTGCATTGTATCATGTTTTTATTAGTAGTAGTATTTATAATATGCATATTTTATATTTGTTCTAATAAAAACAAGCTTAGATTTGTCCACTTGTCGGTTTTGGAGAGTATGCATCAACATATGGGGCATAAGAATAGGGAGTGTGTTTGGATATATGTTTTTTACCACACTTTGTTATTGTTGTTCATTTATTCTTTATTTGGAACTTGGAACTGAATTTAGAAATAGTTTTGAAACAAATCTTTGCGTGTAACAAATTAAATGAAACACGTAGGGTAATGGATCTCTTTAGTGGAGTGCGTACAACACCGTTTCCTTATCCATGAAAGTAAAAGAGTAAAGAGAAAAGGTAAACTAAAGAGAAAGTAAAGAGGCCGAAAGGCGGAGGCTCGTTCATTATCCTTGCACTGCAGATGGTCTGTTTAACTGTTTTCTTGCTAGTGAAGCGTTCAGTTTTTCTACTTACAAAGTCCGCCATGTAAATAGCAAATGCACCACGGCGCGACGCAACTGACTCTTGGAAACAGGAGATGAGACTCTAATTGGTTTATTGCACATTATGCTCAAAACACACCCATAACTCATTAAGAGAATAATTAAAATGGAGCCCATGACGTCCATGAGAAGGTAGGGCTTGTTGTACAGCTCCCATATTAAACCATTTCCTTAAACATTTTCCTAATCACAACCAATAGTGTTTTTAAAAGCAAACGTAAGTGAAAAGTGCACTGCGACCTCATAGTTTACCTTGAGTTTACATTGCCCTATATTCCCTAAATAATGTCCCTATAAATATTATTAGTGTGAAAAGGAACAAAAGTTGTTGCCGTTATATTGCCCCATAGTGTTCATTTTACCTACAAACTGCAGTCAAATGTATATTTTAATGTTTTTGCAGTTTCACGAAAAATGTAGGCTAAAGCAGTGGTTCCTAAAGTGGGGTTTGGGACTCCCTAAAGTGGGGTTTGGGACTCCCTGATCCCTTGTCGCTTGGTGATTTCCAAAAATCCAATAAATTAAAACTTTTTGAATTACTATATTTTATCCATAACTAACAAACAATAAAAAATAGGAGTAAACGGTTACAAAACAACAACAACATGCAAATAAGCCCATGCCTGGTCTAGCTCCTGTTTATCTAACCAACATTCTGTCTCGCTTAATTCCCACCCGCTTTTTAAGATCTCCAAACTCAAGGCTTTCGGTAGTACCTAGAATAGCAAAGTCCACTAAAGGAGGTTGAGCGTTTTCATATATGGTTCCTTCCTGATAATGTCAGAGGCTCAGACACACTTTATCTGTTTAAAACAAGATTTAAAACTCATCTTTTTAGTAAAGCATATACACAGTGCATCACATAACTGTAAGATACAGCTCAATTCAACTCTTCAGATGCATTCCTCCACATTACACGGATAACTTGTGCATGCGAGATCTTCGAGGACAAGAAACACGTAATACCACAAGTGCACTTCATTGAACATGTATTATTATTAATACATCAATCGGATGAAAATGAGATGAGATATTATATGGTTGTTAGACTTGCATTTTTGCTGTTGTCAATATGCTTTTTACCCATTGGTGTGTGTGCCATTGCGTACAACGTTTTATATTTACAACCACCTCTGTTGATAGTGAGGGCTCGCAAGTCATTCTGTCTCGCTTAATTCCCACCCGCTCTTTAAGATCTCCAAACTCAAGGCTTTCGGTAGTACCTAGAATAGCAAAGTCCACTAAAGGAGGTTGAGTGTTTTCATATATGGTTCCTACCTGATAATGTCAGAGGTTCAGACACATGTTATTAATACAATAAGCGGATGAAAATGAGATGAGATATTAAATGGTTGTTAGACTTGCATTTTTGCTGTTGTCAATATGCTTTTTGCCCATTGGTGTGTGTGTGTTTCATTGCGTACAACGTTTGTATATTTACAACCACCTCTGCTGATAGTGAGGGCTCGCAAGTCATTGTTATTTTAGGGGTCATGGGCTGAAATGTTTGGGTAACCCCTATTATTTACAACGAGCCTGTGTTGGCATTATGTTCTTGTTGAACATATCATCATCCAAAATAACTATTGTGCATTTTCAAATCTCTTCCACTGTCTGTAAAGTGGTTCATGGCAATGGTGCCTTTTGATTGTGGGGCATTTTTACGCACTTGATAAATACAAACAGTGCGGCATGAAGCTTTATTGTCTTCCAAAACAGATAAATAAATGTCTTCTTTTTAAAACAACGGAAATAAGCAGACGGATTTGCTCGAATGCACATCTTGAAACAGCAGGAAACCCAATATCCATGCTGTGTGGACATGTCAGATCAAATCCGATCCGAAGCTTGTGAAATATAAATATGCACATCAACCCAATCCCTTTATTTAGCATTCATGTAAACAGTGTGTTAATGCAATCAGCATTGAATTCATTCAGACTGAAACTATGAATGTCCATGTAGCCATAAATAATGTGCAAACATTTCTGATAAAAGCCCATGAATAAAATATGGAAATAATGAAGATGTATTTAAAAAAATATACAGTGCTCAGCATGTATAAGTACATCCCTCACAAATCTCTTTTTAAATTCATATTTTAATAGGAAGCTATACAATATTGTATTTGTGCATATACATTAAATTAGTCAGTACTGAAGCCAAATCTGGAGCTTATCTATGTCACGATCACCAGCGATCATAACTCCCAGATCGCTGGATCTCATACACAAACACACATGGACTACAATTCTGCCATTAATGGACTACATATTCAGTCATGCCACACACATACTCACACCTGCCCCAAGTCTCTACTGATTACACTCGCACCACCTGAGGATCGTCAAGGACTGATTACAAACACCATTGAAGCAGCACACACACTCATTCACATTGCCGAGTCTTGTTTACCTGTAAAAAGACAATTCAATGCGGTTTCCTTAGTCTTGTTTCTCCGTGTTTTGACCCTTGCCAAGTTTGTCTGTTTGTACATGTTCACTGTCTGCCTTCTGACCTCTCGCCTGTTATAGTGACTACGATTCTGGATTTGCCTTTATTCACCTGTTTGCACCTATGTTGACCTTTGTTTACCTGACTACCGAATAAACCTGCACTTGGATCCTAACGTTGTCTCCGTCATCCACGTGTTACAATCTAACAAAATAACTTCAAAAACTAGGACAGCCAAATTTATGTATTATAGAAAAATATTAAATACAATTTTAAAAAAGAGAAGGGAAAGGGAAAATCAAGAGAAAAAAAGGAAACATTTTGTTGAAATTTTGTAGGTTGTAATTGTTTTGCAATATTTTGCTTGAATTTAATTGGATTATTTATCAATTTCTAAATATGTTTGGTGACTAAAATATTATTTTAATAAACAGATCTGTTCAATAAATCTGTTTTGCTTAAATGCACCAAAATACATTGCCTATATTCACTGAGAAATGGATAAAAATAATCATTTTCAAAATGGGATCTACTCATTTATGCTGAGCCCTGTACATGTTCACACTAGAGCATTTGAATCTGACACCAAAGTGGCATAGGTAAAGTGGCTTTTTCTAATTAATCAACCATGTTATATTCTTCTTTCTTTAAAGTTTGCAGATTTGTCCCACAAAACGGTGGTAAATTATACTCCAAAAATGAACATTTCCTCATTGTTTATTTAACAACACGCGTGAGGTTCAAAAGTTTTATGAGTTTCTTTCTTCTGTTTAACACAAAACAAGATATTCTGAAGAACGTTGGAAAAAAATCAACCACTGACATTCATAGTGAGAACAAAAACACTATGGAAGGGTGCTGGATTCCAACATACTTCATAATATTTAGTTTTGTTGTGGAGGTTGTGTAGATGATGGCAGAATTTAATTTTTTTGTGGGGGTGATCTACTTTTACCCCACAGTGCAACTGTTACTGCACCTTTAATATGATCCCAGTAATGTACTTCAAATATGGATGTTGTATTAATTCCTCTAAATCCATTTTTTATTATTATTAATGATTTTCAAATAGTACAAACCAAGACAAAGACAATCAGACAAACAAATAAACCCCCAAGCACTGCCAAATAAATAAAATGTGCAAATGTATTTGTTAAACAAAAAAACTGAAGCCAGAACTGTCTTAAAATAAGAATGTCAAAGTTTGTGTAGGAAGGATTCGAGAGGTTCTGAAAGTCTCCTGAATTTGTCCTGTCTTTGGTTGAGGACATAAGTTAATTTCTCCAAAGGAAGAAAGACAATCCATATGGAAATAGTTGGACGTTGGGAAGTCCACTACCTGACAAAAGTCTTGTCATAGACTATCCAAGTTTTAGGAACAACAAATAATAACTTGACTTCTAGTTTATCATTTGGTATCAGAAATGGCTTATATGAAAGGCAAAGGCCTCTAGATTTTACCTAAATAAAAGATGATCATACCTTGATTTTTAATAATTTAATTAGGACAAGCTTGGAGGACTGCAACCATACATCTCTGCAATGACTCAAATAAAGTTAAGTTCAAAATAAGTTCATCAAGATTCTTTGGATTCATCTTCAATGCCTCCTCCATCTTACCCCAGACATGCTTAATAATGTTCATGTCTGGTGACAGAGCTGGCCAATCCTGGAGCACCTTGACCTTCTTTGCTTTCAGGAACTTTGATGTGTAGGCTTAAGTATGTTAAGGAACGCTATCCTGCTGAAGAATTTGCCCTCTCCTGTGGTTTGTAATGTAATGGGCAGCACAAATGTCTTGATACCTCAGGCTGTTGACTCTGCAGATCTCTCGCACGCCCCCATACTGATCTTAACCCCAAACCATAATTTTTCTTCACCAAACTTGACTGATTGCTGAGAGAATCTTGGGTCTATGTGAGTTCCAATAGGTCTTCTGCAGTATTTGTGATGATTGGCATGCAGTTCAACAGAAGATTCATCAGAAAAATCTACCTTCTGACACTTTTCTACATGATCAACTAGAAGTCAAGTTATTATTTGTTGCTCCTAAAACTGGGACTTGTCAGGTAGAGTAGAAATATACATTTCTAATCCGCAAATGTTCTCTAAATGCATTTTAATAGTTAATTAAATGATATTAATTCCTTTAAAAACATGTATGGAAACTTACTTGGTCTCCAGGGTGGCCAGAGGGACCAGGATGGCCTTTCTGTCCCTAAACAGAAAAAAAAAATAGGGAATGAGTGTTGCAAAAGCATATAAACGCTTACATTTATAGTTAAGAGATGGTCATTTACAGTTGGCAGTCACTTCTCAAACTTGTGCTTAGTCATTTCCTGGGGGTTTCCACATAAAGAGCCAACAGAAAATCGACAATGATCTCTGTCATTTTTCAGAGAAACGTAATAATTTACAGCAAACAGCTATTAAACGATCACAGGCTCACAGTACACTCTCATTACACAAGTAACGTCATTCTCATTTTCTTTGTGACATGATGAAATGAAAATTTGCCTTTGCATTTAATGTTTGCCAATGAACTCGATCATTGCGGGAACAAAGTAAAAGCAGCTTGTGCAATCCTAGTGGTTTACACATGTTCCCAGGATGGAAGGATGGAAAAGTAATAAATGTGGAAAAACGTAACGGGTCTCAAAGTGCACATCAACAGATTCCACTAAAACTAGCAAACCACTTCCGAACTAATACCAACTCATTAACGGCTGAGCAGACGCTTAAACTGTCTGGGGACAGGAAAATTAGCTGTCTTATCAGCCCATAAATGAGGGAGAGACAACATTTTATCCCTGTATGGTAGCAATTCCTTTTCGGGTATTCGGTTTTTATGAGAGTTTACCACATAATGCAACTAAATACTGTAATTTCTTCATTACAAATATCTCGTAGACAGAACATGCTGTACTGTGATAGTCGTTCGGGATGTCTTTTATTTATTTAATTTTTTTGTGTGCAACTTTAAATATTGGAGATAAAATATAACTTCAAATTTCAACTTTTGCTGCTTGTTGTTGAGTTGAAACAACACAATTCTTAAGGTTTTTTGGAACAACTTAATTGCTTCATGTTTAATCTACTTAAATTTGTAAAAATGATTAAATTAACTTAATTTGTGTTGTGACAACATGAAGGACTTGTGTGGGACCCAGCATTTTTTTCAGTGTAGATTATAGCCAAATTTACATTTTATGAGTCAAAAAGTCAATGTTTATGGAAATAATAATAATAATAATAATAATAATAATAATAATAATAATAATAATAATAATAAGTAAATATTCATAAGTAAAGATCATGTTCTATGAAGGTACTTTGTAAATTTCCTATTGTAAATATATGAAAACTCCATTTTTATAAGTAATATGCATGACTAAAAACTTAATTCGCCCAATATTAAGATTTTTTTAAACCTTCAGAATGCAGCATGGTGGCTCAGTGATTAACACTGTCGCATCACAGCAAAAAGGATGCTGGTTCAAGTCCCGGTTGGGCAGGTTGGCGATTCTGTGTGGAGTTTGATTGTTCTCCCCGTCTTCGCATGGGGTTCCCCCACAGTCCAAAGAAATGTGTTAAAGGTGAATTGGGTAGGCTAAATTGTCCGTAGAGTATGTGTGTGAATGAGAGTGTATGGGTGTTTCCCAGTGATAGGTTGCAGCTGGAGGGCATCCGCTGCATAAAACATATGCTGGATAAGTTGGCGGTTCATTCCGCTGTGGCAACCCCTGATTAATAAAGGGACTAAGCCGAAAAGAAAATGAAAAAGTGAATGAATAATCTATATGCTGAGGTATTGCTTCAGGAACCTCTGCTCCTGTTCAAATTTATAGGGACTGTAAATGTAATGAAGACATCATTGACACCTTCACAGTGAGTGAAAAGTCATGCGGTGTTATGTGTCTTGGCCGGGCAATTGGCAGTAACCTTTGGGATCATGGAGAGGAAACTTCTACTGACTACAATTCAAGATGAGGAAAGGAAATTCAATGGCAAGAGTTTGCTCTCACGGAAATAAAATGTACACTGTCCATAGTGAGTAATGGAGGTTGGGGGGGAGGCTAACATTTCTGACTTCAACTGTATAAATGTTGTGGAAACTACAGTATTTGTTTAATGCAGTTAATTAACACTACAAATAAATGCTGTTCTTTCCCTTGACAAAAACAACCTGAAAAATAAAATGTACTAAAGTTTCCGGGCAGCATAATGGCTCAGTGGTTAGCACTGTTGCCTCACAGCAGGAAGGATGCTGGTAGGAGTCCCAACTGTGCCAGTTGGCATTTCTGTGTGGAGTTTGCATGTTCTCCCTGTGTTGGCATGGGTTTCCTCCGGGTGCTCCGGTTTCCCCCACAGTCCAAACACATGCGCTAGGTGATTTGAATACAGTAAATTGGCCGTAGTGTATGAGTGTGTGTGTTAATGTGAGAGCATATGGGTGTTTCCCAGTACTGGGTTGAGGCTGGAAGGACATCAGCTGCGTAAAACATATGCCGGAGTAGTTAGCGGTTCATTTCACTGTGGCACCCCCTGATAAATAAGAGACAATGCTAAAAATGATTGAATTAAGGTTTCAAATCCTACTATTATCATTGTAAAATGATTTTTCCCAAGTGTAACCCAGGTCTAAATTTCATAAATACATTTTAGGGATTTTAGGAACGAAACTTCCATATTTGATAAAAAGTCTCGCATGTGCCCAGAATGCATCTGTTAAATTTTAACCTAAAAAACCTCAAGGATCGACAATACTCCTGTTTTGGAATCTCTCTATTGGCTACCAGTCAGATATCGTATTGATTTTAAAATCCTCATTCTTACATACAAGGCCCTGCATGGTTTGGCTCCACACTATCTGTCTGAACTCTTAACTTGGTATTTCCCTTCACGTGACCTCAGTTCCTCTGAACCTGGTCTTTTAACAGTCCCCTCCACTCGTCTGCGCTCTATGGGTGACCGGGTTTTCGCATCTCTGGCTCCGAGGCTCTGGAACTCTCTCCCTTATGACATTAGATACGCTGAATCTTTTAAACTGTTTAAATCATACTTGAAAACTCGCTACTTTACACTTGCCTATTCATGAGGTGTGCATTTTTGGTTTATGTTTCTAGATATTTGAATGTTTTATCAATTTTGAATGTTTTAGCCTGAATGATTCAATTTTACTGTTATTCTAAACTGTTTTATATCTGTGTCTTTTTTTGTCAGAATCAGAATCAGAAAGAGCTTTATTGCCAGGTATGTTCACACATACAAGGAATTTGTTTTTGTGACAAAGCTTCTACAGTGCAACAGGATTACAGAGACAGGACAAAAAACAGATAATAAATATATTTTAAAAATAGAAGTAGTGAGGGCAAATATACAGATTGACAAGTGTATGTACATGTTTATTACTATATACAATGTTATATGTGCAGCTGTTATGTGCAAATTGGCATGTAAAGTGTGTTGTTAAATAAGTGTATATGTGTATAAAAGTGTATAGAAAGTAGTGATGTTGGTTCCACAATTATTATCATCAAGTGTTCATGAGATGGATTGCCTGAGGGAAGAAACTGTTTCTGTGTCGGGCTGTTCTGGTGCGCAGTGCTCTGTAGTGTCGACCAGAAGGTAAAAGTTCAAAGAGGCAGTGTGCTGGGTGTGAGGGGTCCAGAGTGATTTTGGCAGCCCTTCTGCTCGCTCTGGATAAGTACAGTTCTTGGGGAGTAGGAAGGGTTGTACCAGTGATTCGCTCAGCAGTCCGAACTATTCGACGTAGTCTTTGGAGGTCATATTTAGTAGCTGAGCTAAACCACACAGTTATTGATGTGCATGTTTGTATAAAGCTCTTTGAGAATTACGTTTTAAAGGCGCTATATAATAATAAATAATAATAATAATAATAATAATTATTATTATTATTATTATTATTACAAACCCTGCTCCCAGAACGTCCCCTGAATCAAACGTCACACAACCCGCCCAGTTCAGCAGGAAGACGAAAGTCAAATCAGAATCAGGCAGATAAAGAACACCATCACATCATCATAAAACAATTAAAATGGAGACAACCAAAGCAAACAAATTACACGTTAAGGCCCGTTCACACACCGGGACGCCTTTTGCTAGCGTTTACCATCCGTTCTGTGACTAAATAAAGGGCGGCAATGTAATCGTGCACACCAACGCGCAAAATGGCAGCTGTAAAAAGCATCCTTTTAAAAGAAACGCCTCATGCTCGTTTTTTTCTCTACCAATCAGTGTGGCACTTTTGTTAATAATTTTTGCATACTCTTCTACTCGACGCCAGTGAAAATCACTTGTGTTTGAATCTGGAAAAACGTCTCGAAAAATGTTGACGATAAACCCAAACGAAAAGCGTCCTGGTGTGTACGAGCCTTTACTAGGGATTTCCTGATCAGGCTTTTTTGACCGATCCTGATGCACACACACACGCTTTTTGCTCGCGTTTTTCATCGACGTTTAATGCCTCGTGACTAAATAAATGGCACCAATGTGATAATGCACACCAACGTCAAAACCTACTCCGCCAATCAGATTGGCACTTTTGTTCACGCGTACGGAGCTGCTGAAGTTACAGTGAACAGCACTTGGAGCATTTACAAGGAATGTCACGATCAGGTTTTTTTGACTGATACCGATGCTCACCGAGACGCTTTTTGCTCGCGTTTTCCAAAAGTGGCAATCTGATTGGCGGAGAAGGTTTTTACCTCTTCTGCTTGACGCCAGTGAAAATCGCTTGGGTTTAAATCCGGAAAAACGTCTCGAAAAACGCTGACAAAAAAACCCGCCGCGTCAAAACCTTCTCAGCCAATCAGATTGCCACTTTTGTTCACATGCACGGAGCTGCTGAAGTTACAGTAAACAGCACTTGGAGGCGCTCAAGCGCAAAACTGTCAATACGAGCGCACATTCAAGAAGATGCCCAGAGGCGATATGAATGTGGAGCTGCTTATTGCACTGGTGATGAAAAATCATTTCTTCATCGCTAGAGCTGTCAATTTCTGTTTTCTTCTTCTGTGTTACAAGCGGGTTTCAGAAGCTTAAAGTTGTGTAGCGCCATCTAACGTCAAGGAGGAGAGATTTTGCATACTCTTCTGCTCGACGCCAGTGAAAAACACTTGTGTTTGAATCCGGAAAAACATCTCGAAAAACGCTGATGGTAAACACAAACGAAAAGCGTCCTGGTGTGTACGAGCCTTATACATTAAACGAAGAATAAAGGAGAACAAAGGAACAGATCCAGGATGGTCCTTATTTTAATTTAATTCACCTCATGTTTACATTCAAAAACTCTGTTAACAAACAGCACACTTCTGTGAGGTAGCTTAAACAATTAAGTAATAAGTAACATCAGTTTTTCACTTTTGGACTTTAGTGCAACACATAATAGTGCAATATACAAAAAAATCTAATATAAAAACAAAGAGCAACTCAACTTAAAATACCCGGCAGGCAATACCAAGTTTACATATCTCACAGTTTGCTATGGCAATGCTATCGTCATCAACTTTATAATACCTTCACACCACAGACATACTCGCTCTTTCCTCTTCAAGCTGCTTTCATGTGCTACTTTACCGGCATTTAACCAATAGCGTCTCTGCAACAAAATGATGTCATGCCGCACGTGTTGCTGTTTCTGTGTGAAGTCAGCAAAGAGGTCTAACTCTGTGCCACTGTGTCTAACTCAGTGCCTCAGTCTCCTCCGCAAGTTGAGAAGTTTTAATGTTAGTACACAGACTTTAAACATGGCATAAATATCATTCAAGAGTTCACACTTAGCTGATGATTGATTATAAGCAAGTTTGGCATGCTGTCCCGGGAGATAGCCCTGAGCTCAAAAGGTCCTTAAGCCCTGGGCTCCCTCCCGTTTGCAGGGCGAGTGGAGGCTTTGAGCTCAGTTAGATCTTGAGAACTCCCCCTTTTTGACAAGAGCTGATTACAGAAAATGATTGCTTTGAAGAGATATGCTGCTGGATGAGAGTTTGACTGTAGTGCTAAACCTAGATTGATCAATTAACTTGTAGTGCATGTTTTTGGAATGTGGAAGGAAACTGGAGAACCCGGGGGAAACCCACGCGAGCACGGGAAGACCATGCTAACTTCGCACAGAAACAACAGCCGGCATGTTAAAGGACTAGAACCGGTGAGGTTCTTGCTGTGAGGCAACAGTGTTAATCACTGGGCCACCGTTCCGCCCTATGAAGGGAAAGGTGGAGGAGTAGGGGTGGAAGGGGAGATTATTCAAATCGAGGATGACTGTAGTGAGAAACCCTGGATCTTTATAGTGGGTTAGGAATCGCCTGATTGGTGGATCATACATAGTTACTGCAAAACCAGCCGTGTTCAATCATAATCACGTGATCCTCTCAAAATTTGTTTAGAAATAAACTTCACTTAATAGAGAGTGTTCTCACATATAATATTGTTTCATGGTTTGGTAACACAACACTTAAACAGAAGAAGAATTTATTGTAAATTATCAATCAGGCAAATGAGATAACTGGTCATAATCAACATTTTCTTTATGGAAAAAACAGCAGTTGCGATTTTTAAAGATAACACACATCCCCATCACTCAGCTTTTAAAATGCTACCATCAGGACGCAGGTATAGAATTCCTAAAGCCTGCAGAAATGCTCATAAAAAGTCATTTATCCCAATTGCAGTTGTTGTCTTAAATCGGATCACTGTTTGAAGTGAATGTGGTGGCTGTCAAGAATGATCTGGAGGAATTTGTATGGGGCATATTTGGTTTTTAAATTTTTTACTTATGTTGTCGTCTTGATGAGTGTTGTTATTGTGTGATTGTTGTATGTATGCAATTGTTGTCTTAAATATAGTGTTAAAGACACATTTCCTTTCTGTGGCAAGCAGAAAGGACAATAACGTTTAAACTAACTAACTAAACGAAACTGCAGTCTCAGGGTAGACAGATGCCGCCGATTACATGAATTCGAATCTATTGTAAAGTGAATATGACGCACGAAGGGAATTTGATGTCCAAATGAAGCGAGTAAACTCAAAATGTTCTGGTGTGAACGCCCCATTATAAAGAAAAGCAATCTTTCTGCTCAATAAATTGAACTTCATTTACAACATCAGTACATTGGTATCTTTTTTCTCCAGAATATACAAACTTGACCCATTTATAATAGAATTTTACAATTTGTTTTCTGTGACATGGATAGTGCTGGATTAACTGGAACTAGCGCCAACATATTGTTGCTCTTTTCTAGGTCTGATTTCTTCTGTTGCTTTAACAGAATGCATTTTTTCCATTCCACTGCACTAGTTTTCCATTGTTTGTCTATGTAAGTACAAACAAGATGTGTTTATGTCTCTTCTAAAAACTCTGAGCTCAAAAAAAAGTTGTGTTTTTTGGTTTCACCTTTTTAACCCTGAAACCATATTCTCTGCGAATGACCCCTAACCTAGTCTTCCACATGCTTTTAAATGGATGAAAATATAAACATTACGACAAAGTCCATTGCCCAAACACCTAAGGGAGATTTGATCTTCTGAACTGAAAAGTCCACCACACACATAACGTACACCATCATACGCAAAGTCAGACTAGAAACAATTGCTTCCTTATTGCAGTCCCTTTGGCTCAAACATCTGGGATTTATTTGCTCTCTGTTTATGCGTGGCAAAAAAAGCATAAGCACCATTGGCAAGATTCTTTTTCATGGTGATGAAGACTGGCCCTCCTTCCTACTCTGACTCTCTTTAGTTCCACATTCGGGACTTCCCTTGCCTTGTGCAATATATTTCCATACTATAAGTGGAAGAAAGGCATTGTTCATTGTCCTCCAGAGCAGAGCACTTGGTTCCAGTGTGGAGATCACAGGCCCGTGTGTATGCATTTAACCTGTCTTTGATCGCTTGTGCCAGGCTATGATTTGTCTTGTTTACTTTGAAGAGTCCAGACTAATTAGGTTGCTGCGAGCAGTGTTTTGTAAAGAGATTTGCCCCAGAAGGCACAGATAAACACAGAAAACTGATGATGGAACAGTTGGCTTTGGCACAGTAGCTGCGGGCAGAGCATTTGCTCTAAATCATATACAGTAGCATCAAAGTGTATTTGGATACCGAAACTGCGCTTATGCATTAATGTGGTTGTATTATAAAGCAACTTATTTTAACTAATTTTAAAGTTATGAAAGAAAACTTTTAATAATAATAATAATAATATTAATAATATTAATAATAATATTAACAATAACAATATATATACACATGTATATATATATATATATATATATATATATATATATATATATATATATATATATATATATATATATATATATATATATATATATATATATATATATATATATATATATGTGTACATATATATATATATATGTATATATATATATGTATATATATATATATATATATATATATATATATATATATATATGTATATATGTATATATATATATATATATATATATATATATATATATATATATATATATATATATATATATATATATATATATATATATATATATATATACACACACATACAGAGAGAGAGAGAGAGAGAGAGAGAGAGAGAGAGAGAGAGAGAGAGAGAGAGAGAGAGAGAGAGAGAGAGAGAGAGAGAGAGAGAGAGAGAGAGAGAGAGAGAGAGAGAGTTGAAGTCTGAATCATTGGTCCCCCTGAATTATTAGCCTCCCTGTTTATTTTTTTCCCAATTTCTTTTTAATGGAGAGAAGATTTTTTCAACTCATTTATAAACATAATAGTTTTAATGACTCATTTCTAATAACTGATTAATTTGATCTTTGCCATGATGACAGTAAATAATGTTTGACTAGATATTTTTCAAGACACTTCTATACAGCTTAAAGTGATATTTAAAGGCATTTACTAGGCAAGCTAGGGTAATTAGGGAAGTTATTGTTTAACGATGGTTTGTTCTGTAGACTATCGAACAAAAATATAGCTTAAAGGGGCTAATAATGTTGACAAAATATGTTTAACAGAGCAAGGAAATTTTCACAGTATGTCTGATAATATTTTTTCTTCTGGAATAAGTCTTATTTGTTTGATTTTGGCAAGAATAAAAGCAGTTTTTAATTTTTTATAAACCATTTTAAGGTCAAAACTATTAGGTTGAGGGTTGATTCTGTTGAACACAAAGAAAGCTGAAAACCTGTAACCACTGACTTGAATAATATTTGTTTTTCCTACTATGGAACTCGATGGTTAGAATTTTTCAGCTTTCTTCAGAATGTCTTTAGTAAAATGTAATGTTTGGGGCAACTACCCCTTTAGGTAAGGGAAGAATTGTTTTATTATTTTTTTAATAGACTAGCACAATTATGTGGAATAAATTACCAACATCAATTAAATAAAAATAAAAGACTTACAGTTTTCGTCTAAAACATAGATAGTTAAAGGTGCAGTATGTAAGTTTGACACCCAGTGGCTGAACTAGGTATCAAAACAAGCGCTGGTTGCCAGATTGAGGAGCGAGTCTGACTTTATTTCGTCTTCTAAATTAAAGAAACGACTGCGATAGAGGGACTATGTTCCATATTAAAAGGAGTTTTTGTTCTAACCAACACCTCGAATTGATATATAAGAAACAGCTTCTATTTTGCACAGCTGAACAACAGGATAAACAGTGATCACCTCAGGTACACCTCATGTGCTTTATTCAGTGTTAAATGCTAATAATGTGAGTTTGAATGCCACTTTACATCATATATACACTTTACATTATATACTGTACCAAAAAGCTGAGGACTGGGGGGGGTTTACATTTAGGGAGTTTTCCGGGAGACAGAACAAAATGGGAGATGGGTGTGAAATACGGGAGATTCCCGGGAAAAGCATGAGTGTTGGCAGGTATGCACATCGGTGATTTAATAATGTTAAAGAAGTTTAATATGTATTAATTAGATTATAAATCTTAGCATGTCATGAGTGAGTGCACTATTCTGTGCTTCTGAATGGCTGTGTTTAAATTTTTGCCATGTTTCATATGGTGCAAATAGCTAAATTGCTTATCACTGCAAGTCTCATCATGTAGCGTGTTGTTAGGACAAGTAGGACAAGTTACAATGCAACCTGCTCACCTAATGTTTATGCTCGTAATATTTATATTATTATATTATATTTATATTATTATATTATTATATTATTATTTGCTAATATATTGTTAGCAAATAATATATATATATATATATATATATATATATATATATATATATATATAATAACTAGATTATTATTGCTTATTTGCTAATTAATAACCTCATGTGGAACTCTGAATCCGCATCTCATTTTGGAGGCTGCTACTGTCTACCAGAGATCAGAGGTTGCTTCGAGAGCCTTTCTGAATGAATGAATAAAATACACGGTTTTCCATCAAGGCAACCCAGGGTGCTGAAATATAATTGGCTAAAGTGGCAGTGGGCGGGTTAAAAGAACCAAAACAAAGACAGCGTTCCAGCACATTTTCAAAGCAGAATATCTGACTTCAGCATTGTTTTTCAGATAAACAAGAATTTCACTTAGTATGTTTCTTAAATATCTGCAAACATATCATGGTATTTTTATGTTTTAGTTGAGTCAAAAACTTACATACAGCACCTTCAGTAGGAGTCTACATTATTCTCTTCACGATTCTCCTCCAGACTCTTTCTGACTGTTATGTGCTGTTTTCCTATGTCAACTTCAGCTGCAGCTAAAGGGACTAATATATATTTTCCGCTCTTGACCCGAGAGTGTCACTTCATGAAACTATTGCAGACACTGACGCTCTTCCAGGTAAATATGAATGGACGCCTGCAATTCCAGAAAACACAGCTTGTTCTAGTTTCATTTCTCAGTCTTTGCCAAAGTCTCAGTCTTCCTCCCAAACGGACATTCACCTCTGGCTGAGTAAAAGCAAAAGAGTTTCTTTCCTTGCAGAAGCTGGCCCTGTTCCCCTCTCATTCAGTAAATCGGTGACAGGGATTAGCAGAGAATAAAGTTGAATATAATTATGCTATTACAAGCAAGGACATCAACGAGACGGATATTCGGTAACAGATGTGGTCATATTGTTGATGTTAAAGGAACATATTCCAATTGCTGCGACAGGTGGCAGGGAATAGTGTTTTTTTAAACAGTCCAAAATACAAAAATAGGTGTGATTTTAACGGCAAGTACTTGATGTTAGCTGTTTTATAGCAGTCTTATCCCTAAGATTTATTTCCAGCCAATGCTTAAAGACCCAAATATTATGATCATTTCCTTTCAGTTCTGCTAGGATTTTAGATTGAACTCTGCCACATAATTTTACCACATGGCGGAGCTTTTGTTGTCTCTCAGAATGAGAATGAGCTTTAGTCGCAAGCGCAAGGAATTTTTTTTTGTGGTTTACAGGAGCTCAGGATACATACATAGTGAACATATCAACACAAGGAGACAGGAAGACATTTAAATAAGTGGATATTATGGCTGTCGTGTGAGTGTTTGTGAGTTGAGCACTGTTGCGAATTATATATAAGAAGGCACAAAGGGGGAGTAGAAGGAAGCAGAGATAGACCACCACCTATCAAGTTCTTCTTTTGAGCCTTATTCATTCATTCATTTTCTTTTTGGCTTAGTCCCTTTATTCAACAGGGGTCGCCACCGCGTAATGAACCGCCAACTTATCCAGCACATATTTACGCAACGGATGCCCTTCCAGCCACAACCCATCACTGGGAAATAACCACACACACTCACTCACATGCATACACTACGGATAATTTAGCCTACCCAATTCACCTATATCACATGTCGTTGGACTGTGGAGGAAACCAGAGCACCCACGCGAACACAGGGGAGAACATGCAAACTCCACACAGAAACGCAAACTGACCCAGCAGATGCTCAAACCAGCGACCTTCTTGTCTAGACATCTGATAACCAAAATGAGCATGTAACCACGAAAAATGCCTGACTTGAGCAGGTATCTGTGTGCTGAGGACGTATTCATCTGTTAAAATATCTGTTATTGCTACATTCCTTAGTAGTACGTGAAGTGATCAATGTGTTGACTGCATTTGTTTAGTAGTAAAATTAGCTTTAAATTCAAAAGAGATTGTGCTCTTTTCAAAAGAGGCTGGAGCTATAAATGCCTGTGTGTCGGTATAGTTGCAGATTCAAAAACAAGACTGATGTCCTATGCTAATGAGGCAGAGATTGTCACTAGTGGGCGGGGCTTTCCCTCTCTAATGACACGCACAAAGGGAGAATGTCAATCAAAGTGTTTCTACAGACTGTTTTTATGAAGTGTGATTATGAAAAATAAAATTAATACATTTTTTACCATTAGAAGCTGGTTATATTCACAGACTGTGGCCACACAACTGTGTTTAAACCCCTTATGAAAGTATTTTTTGCATAATAGCTCCCCTTTAAGTTAAGTAATTATTTTAATGTTTACAAAATGTTTCCTACATTTTTCCTTGCTCTGCATTATGGTATGTTTTGTGGGAGAAAGGTTGTCATATTGTTGTCAGTTGCGCTGACAAAGTGAACACAGCTAAAATATTACCCAATTATAAGCGATCATATTACTGTTACTCCGATGCTTTGCTTTGAAAACACAAAAACTGTTTCCACTATGTCTGAGAACTAAGATAAGAACACTGTGCATAAGAGCAGCTGAGTGTGGGAATATGAGTAACAAGAAAGGAATCTGGAGCTTGTAATGACGAATGATGTAGAGTCAGCTCTACCGAAATCACTTCAGGACACATCGCAGAAAATCCTCTAAAGCACAGTTAAAGGCAGAATTATTAACCCTCATGAATTATTAGCCCCACTGTATATTTTCCCCCAATTTCTGTTTAGTGGAAAGAAGAACATTTTCAACACATTTCTAAACATAATAGTTTTAATAACTCATTTCCAATAGCTGATTTCTTTTTATCTTTGCCATGATGACAGTACATAATATTTGACTAGAAGTTTTTCAGGATACTAGTATTCAGCTTAAAGTTTAAAGGCTTACCTACAGTAGGTTAATTAGGCAAGTTAGGGTATTTAGGCGAATCATTGTATAACAATGGTTTGTTCTGTAGTAAAAATATTGCTTTATGGCCCGCTTACACTTAGTGATACAATACGGTACGGTACGCTATTATGCCTGTTTCCACTGTCAAATAGTACCAAAAAGCGAACCGTAACATATCACTTTTTGGGTACCCTTTCTAAAGGGTACCTAGCACAACAAAAGGGTACTAAAAGGTGAAGCTAGATGCGCAGCTGAATGCTATTGGTTACATTACATCACAATATTATACACATATGCGATTCCACTGCTAAAAGGGTAGCCTTTTGGTGGGCGTGGTGTATGACAGAAAGTTTTAGACGTCTACAGTAAATGTCTACAGTAAAGCTGTACGGGTCGTTCACATATCATATGAGAAGCACTTCTCACAAAACAGATGCTTTATACACATAAATACTTGTGTATAAATGTTCATTACTAACCTTTCTGTGAACAGGATTTGATAATAACTGCAGATCAATGCGAAATAGTTTACTGTAACGTCTGTGATTATGTAAAATAAATAAATAAATGCAGCATATGAACACATACAGACCCTTACAGTCTCTAATATGTTACCAATTACTGAAAAACTACACGCAACATACATTTAGTCCTTATTTGTGTTCAAAAACAACAACCAAGCAGACCTCTCATCTGTGTCTTTAATCTTCACCAGCACATGTAACCTCTGTTAGAGAGTAATTCCGTCATTCAGAGTTCATAATAGTCCAAAAGGTGATGATAATAGTTAAACATGGCAGTTTGTTCATGTTTTAGGTTGCTGAAAGAATCATTTGCTCCTTTGTTTTTTCTGGCTTCACTCTCGTGTTTGTCCGTTTCTAAAAGGATGTCAGAAGCACTTCAGTAATCACGTGCACGCAATTATCATCAGCTCTAGAAGACCTTCGTTGAGTTGGCCAACCAACACAAAATGTCAGCAAAATAGTTTCATTTGTTTGTGCTCCGTTTGTGCTGCAAAAATATTCGTTTGCGTGCACCCAAAGCGATCGCGAGCTTTGGAGAAAGCGAAACCGCTTGTACTTTTAGATGGACTTGTAAAATAACAACAGGAAATGGTAGATTTTGTTCTTCTTGGCTTTGTGGCTGTTCATCAAGACGACGACAAGGTTTTTTTGAGCTTGGGTCGACCATGGCTTGTTATTATATGTATATATTATTGTGATTTAATGTCTCGGCTATGTATTTAAAATCGGCGCTTCCTTTGTTTTCATTTTCCTGACTCGTGGACGTATCTCTGTAAACCATTAGCCTTCAGCTGCGCGTCAAGCTCCACCTTTTGGTACCCTTTTGTCATGCTAGGTACCCTCTGCAAAGTGTACCCCCAAAGTGGTGTGGTATGGTTCGCTTTTTGGTACCTTTTGACAGTGGAAATGGCGATAAAAGCATACCGAATCGAACCGTACTGTACCACTTGGTGGAAATGGGCCATAATATTAACCTTAAAATGGTTTCAAAAAAATAAAAAAAGCTTTTATTCTAGCCGAAATAAAACAAATCAGACTTTCTCCAGAAGAAAAAATATTATAGGAAATACTGTGAAAAATTCCTTCCTCTGTTGAATGTCACAATTCACAGGAGAGCTAATAATTCGGACTGTGTATGTGTATATGGCATGCAACGTTTCGCTGTTCTGTTCACAGCTCGGCTCTGTAAACTTAGCAACAAATATGGATGGAAGATTGCTGCCAAAAGAGTCCCAGTGAAGGGGTGGAGCAGAACAATCTCCAGGCAGACGTTAGTAGCCTACGCTCGTCCTGTTACAGCACACCGTCCAGCAGTGCCAGAGTCCACATCTGCAGACAGTCCCAAAGCTATGAGTGGGAAAGGATTGAAGGACTGTACATGGAACAGTATTTCATTATAATTAAAAGCATAACTCAGCTTTACCTGCACATTTGAGCGAATGTGTCATTTTATCTACGTTGCATGTGTTACTTTACAGTACACTCGAGTACTGCTTCTTTTTTTTCCTCATTTGTTTTATTGTTACATGATTTTGTCAAGGACATGGCCCATGGATGGAATAACTGTCTGGTTTGCAGCCAGTGGTAATTTAGCGCAAGTAATGTCTGCAACTATTTTTCCACCAGCTTCTAATATTTTTTTTCTTTATATCTGTTGCTGTGTGATTGGAAACACATGGAGGCAGAGAAAACGCCAGGTCATTTTTATTTCTTTATGTTTCAGGGATGATGTTTAGATGCGCAAATGTTCTAACAAACACTTCTGATTCTGAAAATATACGTATATACAGTTGAAGTAAAACTTATTAGCCCACCAGTAAACTTTCAAAATTCAAGTATTCCCAAATGATGTTTAACAGAGTAAGGAAATTTTCAGAGTATTTCCAATAATATATTTTCTTCTGGATAAAGTCTCATTTGTTTTATTTGGGCTAGAATAAAAGCAGTTTTACATTTTTATGTCCATTTTAAGGTCAATATTATAAGCCCCCTTAAGCACTATTTTTATTCGATTGTCTACAGAACAAATCATTGCAATAGACCTTTTTGTTAGAATGCAAAACTACCCATTATGCTTTGCGTGTATGCGTAAGGAGGATGCTAAGACCTTCTGGTCGGCAGTGGATGTGTGTAAACAGTCACAGTCGGACAGCTTTGAAACGATAGTTTTAATCTGTTGTACGTGCTTTTGACGTCTTTGAAATAATACTTCTGTCGATCAGCGCCACCCCCTGGACTGATCATTTAAATAATGCGATCTAATAGGAATGAAAAACAACATTTTGCCAGTCATTTACCCTTACCATCAAACGGCATCTTATGCCATTTAAGTGAAGTTTATTAATAAACTAATTTCGGGAGGATCACGTGCTTATGATTTATTGCAGCTGGTCTCGTATTAAGCTAATCAGTATCATCCAATCATATGAGCCATAAGCTACTATAAATAACCACAGTTTTCAGTCCACCTTATCTTCGTCTGGAAGAAACCCCCCTTCCTCCCCATTCTCCTCCTTCACCTTAGATCGGGCGGCACGGAGGCCCAGTGGTTAGCACTGTTAGCCCCACAGCAAGAACACTGCCAACCCTGGTCCTGCCAGGTCAGTAGGTGTTTCTGTGAGGAGTTTGTATGTTCTCCCCGTGTCCGCGTGGGTTTTCCCCGGGTTCTCCGGTTTCCTCCCACCATCCAAAAAATATACATCATGCATAACAATGAAACATTCGTCTAGCCCCCTTGCTTTTCCTCACGGGTTCCCTTAGCTACTGCAGACGGGGAGTTCTGAGATCCACCGAGCTCAGGCTCCCCTCTCGCTCTGCAAACGGGAGGAAGCCCCGGGCTCGAGGATCCCTTGAGCTCGGGGCTCTCTCCCGGGACAGCATGCCAAACAAGCTATTGATGAATCATCAGCTAAGTGTGAACTCTTGAAATAGAGTATTGTCATTTAAGTATCGCTAACGTGTTTTTCTCTCTTTTTTTAAATATATAACTAACCCAAACAAATGTAATTCACCAAAATGTCCCACTAACACACTGATTGAAAGAATGGCACAAAGTGAAAATAAAACGACATTTTGAAATAACAGAAAAACACCATGGTAAATACTACACAATTCAAATTAACTAAATAAAACATAAACAGCTCCTGATTAGAATCAACATGCAAATCAGCCAGCAGAGTATTAGTCATGTACTTTTATTTTTGGAAAATTGCATGGTTTCGTTACATACCTGTTAAGTTTTATGCCAGTAATATGGTTTGCTCTATAATGCAGTGATCTATTGCGTGCATGTACATTGAAGAGCTGCTGAGTACAGTAAAACAGCTGACAGGTCGGGAACACTGACGGTGTATTTCAGCATCTGATCTGATGGCCGACACTGAATTAGAATAAAGTTTTTCACTTGCGCTTGAACCGCATCTGAGACGGCCTAACACACACCTTTCAAAATCAAAGTTGTGGATCACAAAAACACTCAAAGCGGAATTGACAACCATTTTCGGATCAAGATTTACCAGTTGTAAATGCTGTAAATGGAAGTTCTAAGCATCTATGATGCTGTAAATGGAAGTTCTAAGCATCTATGACGCTACGCCCTATGGTGCCCTCCCTGCAGCAACGAAGAAAAAGGTCTTTACAATGACTTGAATCAACCCAGTCTTCTTTTGAAAACGTACTGCTATATACATTTCTGGAGACAGCCAAATACATCTTAAGAGCTTTGCAGTTTTTGTTTTCGGCGAATCCACCAGAGGCCACTGTCGAACGACTGACTGACCGACTGACTGACTGACCCACCCACCCTCCTCCTTCCCTAAACTCAACCAATTGTGTTTTCAAAAGCACTGATTACCCAGCGCCACTTACAATTACCCACTTCCCTAAACCCAACCGACAGTGTTTTAAAAAGCAATCCAGAAAAAAAGCCCTCGGGGCCACCTGATTTTTACCACATTTTCAGATTTTACCACATTCTCATCCTGTTATTTACTTGTTTATTTTATTTTTTGGATTCTGTTTTTGTCTTACCCTCTTTCTGGAACCGTTCTTCGCCAGACTCGAACCCTGTCGTTGAGGTCAACTCCCCTCTGCATCTTAAATTTGCCAACATATGCAGCAAGCCACTTGACAAACTGGTAACAGCTAGAAAGTAGTCCACACGGAGGTAAGCGATCAGCTGATAAGCGTGAAAAGGAAAGGCATCATACCGCTTCGTATCGTTCATTTTAAAGATGAAATGCAGCCATTCGTACCTTTGGCTACATAAGTCGCAATCTCCAGAAGTGTATATAGGGCTTATAAGTCTGTGTTAATTTGTATAGTTAATCTAATTAACCTAATTAAGCCTTTAAATGTCACTTTAAGCTGAAACTAGTCTCTTGAAAAAAATTCTAGTAAAATATTATGTACTGTCATCATGGCAAAGATAAAAGAAATCAGTTAATAGAAATGAGTTATTAAAACTATCATGATTACAAATGTGTTTATAAAACATTTTCTCCGTTAAACAGAAATTGGAAAAAACTATAAAATAATAAAAATTTAACAGGAAGGCTAATAATACTCACTTCAACTGCATATACTGATGTAAAATGACAAGTATATATAGGTCTCTTTGTGTGTGTTGTGTGTCTGCTACTCAATAGCACAAAAATGCTTGTATATGCCAATGTACTGGATGCCAAATTCTTGAACCCGATTGAAAATGTCACCCTGCTTCATCTGCGAAAGTTTCTTAGAAGCTTAACAGCACACTTTCCCATTTGGAGAAAGTGAGTATAGACGTCTTTGCAATTTGGCATTAGACAGATTACAGCAGGCTGGCAGAAAGTGTTAGTGCAGGGACCTGGCAAAGTCAATTTCATCTCAGCGGTGTAGACAGTGTATATGTTCCTTGGAAATATGACTATGGCAGCGTCCAAAGCTCTAAAACATTCGAGGGCAGCTTTCCAAAGTAGGAAGGCATTGAGGGACATCCCAATTCAAAATCTGCTTCACTTGCTGTTTCCTGAGATAGCCTTCTTCTGATCGAATATTGTGACGGCAGCATAGATTCAATTCAATTTAATTCAAGTTTATTTGTATAGCGCCTTTTACAATAATTCTTGTTTCAAAGCAGCTTCAAGAAAGGTGCACATTATTCATTCATTTTCTTTTCAGCTTAGTCCCTTCATTAATCAGGGGTCGCCACAGCGGAATGAATCGCCAACTTATCCAGCATATGTTTTAAGCAGTGGATGCCCTTCTAGCTGCAACCCAACACCAGGAAACACCCATACACTCTTACATTCACTACGGCCAATTTAGCTTACCCAATTCACCTATAGCTTATGTCTTTGGACTTGTGGGGGAAACTGGAGCACCTGGAGGAAACCCATGCGAACACAGAGAGAACATGCAAACTCCTCACAGAAATGCCAACTGACCCAGCCGGGGCTCAAACCAGCAACCTTCTTGCTGTGAGGAGATCGTGCTACCCACTGCGCCACTGTGACACCTTCAAGTGTATTTTTTTTCCTTACTATTTTCTTAATGTTAACAACAAAAGAAAATTATGATGCTCTCTTTTTTGGAGGATGAATATGATTTTTTTATGGAATATGGTTGTTTTTGATTATTGCTCTTTGTAATTGGCTTTTTCCCATTCAGAGCTTGTTCATCCTGAATAATTATTCAATAAACAACCTACAGTGCATTTGGAAAGTATTCATATATTCGTATTAGTATTCATTAAATACATTTACTTCCTCAAAACTCTACACACAATACCCAATACCCAATAATGACCCAATAATAATTTTTTTTTTGAAATTATAGCATACTTATTAAAAATAAAAAACCTGAAAAATCACATGTACAGAAGTATTCACAGCCTTTGCCGTGAAGCTCTACATTGAGCTCAGGTACATTCTGTTTCCACTGATCAGTCTTGAGATGCTTCAGTAGCTTAATTGGAGTTCACCTGTGGTAAAATCTGTTGATTGGATGTGATTTGAAAAGGCAAACACCTGTCTATTTAAGGTCCCAGGGTTGTTAGAGCATGCCAAAGCACAAACCAAGCATGAAGACAAAGGAATTGTTTGTAGACCTTTGAGACAGGATTGTCTTGAGGCACAAGGCTGGGGAAGGTTACAGAAACATTTCTGCTGCTCTGAAAGTTCCAATGAGCCTCCATCATTCGTAAGTGGAAGTTGTTTGGAACCACCAGGACTCTTTCTAGAGCTGGCCGGCCGTCTAAGCTGAGTGATTGGGGGAGAAGGGCCTTAGTCAAGGAGGTGATCAATAACCCGATGGTCACTCTGTCTGAGCTCCAGCGTTCTTCCGTGGAGAGAGGAGAACCTTACAGAAGGACAACCATCTGTGCAGTAATCCACCAATCAGGCCTGTATGGTAGAGTGGTCAGACAGAAGCCACTTCCCGCCTGGAATTTATCAAAAGGCATCTAATGGACTCTCAGACCATAAGAAACGAAATTCTCTGGTCTGATGAGACTAAAATTGAACTCTTTGGAGTGAATGTCAGGCGTTACGTTTGGAGAAAACCAGGCACCGCTCATCACCAAGCTAATACCAACCCTACAGTGAAGCATGGTGGTGGCAGCATCATGCTGTGGGGATGTTTTTCAGCAAGAACTGGAAGACTAATCAGGATAGAGGGAAAGATGAATGCAGAAATGTACAGAAACATCCTGAATGAAAACCTGCTTCAGAGTGCTCTTGATCTCAGACTGGGGCGACGGTTCATCTTTCAGCAAGACAATGACCCAAAGCACATCGCAAAATATCAATGGAGTGGCTTCACAACAACTCGATGAATGTCCTTGAGTGGCCCAGCCATAGACCAGACCTAAATCCTATTGAACATCTCTGGAGAGATCTGAAAATGGCTGTACACCGTCGCTTCCCATCCAACCTGATAGAGCTTGAGAGGTTCTGCAAAGAGGAATGGGCAAAAATTTCCAAAGACAGGTGTGCCAAGCTTGTGGCATCATATTCAAAAAGACTTGAGGCTGTAATTGCTGCCAAAGATGCATCAACAAAGTATTGAGCAAAGGCTGTGAATACTTCTGTACATGTGATTTTTCCGTTTTTTCATTTTTAATAAATTTGCAACAATTACAATAACATATTTTTTCACATTGTCATTAAGGGGTATTGTGTGTAGAACTTTGACGAAATAAAATGAATTTTATTCTTTTTTGGATCAAGGCTGTAACATAAAAAAATGTGGAAAAAGTGAAGCGCTGTGAATGCTTTCCGGATGCACTGTACCTGAGCTCAAACTCCCCTCTCGCCCTGCAAATTGGAGTGAGCACTGGGTTCGAGGATCATACGAGCTCAGGGCTCTCTCCCGGGACAGCATGCTAAACAAGCTTTATAATCAATCATCAGCTAAGTGGGAACTCTTAAATTCTGGTTAAAATGTAATGTTATAAAGATGTTAATGAACAGCAGAAGAAAAGCCAAAGTGATGTTGGTTAGTTTGTTCCTCTTTTGTTGCACTATAATGACACCTCTTTTTGGTCCTGTTAGATAAAGCACATTTCAGAATAAAATACCTATATTACATCTATGTAAAGCTGCTTTTATGTTAATACTTTGACATGATCTACACATTGCAAAAAGCACTATAAAAGTAAAGATGAATTGAATTACATGAAGGTAAACCACAGCATTAGTCATTTTTCTTGGAAAATGAAGCACAATGAGGTCATTTTCTGGCCATCCCGTTCACAGCACGCACCGAGGACATCAAGGTCAGATGGACAAGTCTGAAACAAATCGGGTTTTTCTCCAGAAAAAAAAGCCCGGGAAATTCTCTAAGCTTCCGTGAGGAACTTTTTTCCAGTGGGATTTCACACAGCATAGGAACCTGTTTCCCATTTGCCGTGTAAGACTGATGCAGAATATGTGGTGTGATTGTATGTAAGGGATTAGTTTAGCATCAGGCTGATAAAGCAGTAA
This sequence comes from Danio aesculapii, assembly GCF_903798145.1. Taxonomy (NCBI): domain Eukaryota; kingdom Metazoa; phylum Chordata; class Actinopteri; order Cypriniformes; family Danionidae; genus Danio; species Danio aesculapii. The sequence goes on from NC_079439.1 coordinate 66,288,356, forward strand.
TGTTTCCTGGAAAAAAAAAAGCATGATGCTTTGCTGTTGCTAATTAAGTGTGCTGAACTATTCCAAACATCTGCATTGGGAACTGCATCTTGGATCTGTTCTGTGATTTTCATTATAGTGGAAGGAATCAAAGGATGACTCTTACTTTACGACTGGGTTGACCGGGATGTCCGGGTAGACCTACTAATCCAGGGTCGCCCTGTAAAGAAGAACATAATGAAAATTACTCCTGATACTGTAAATTTAGCAATGTTAATCCAGAGACTCTATACATTTCGATGTTGCTAGTCTGTCCACTGGGTCTGAGACAAATGAAATCAAAACTAACCATATGCCACAGTCATATCACCCTGCAGCCCAAGACTGGTTACTCACTGAAGCTAAGCAGGGCTGAGCCTGGTCAGTACCTGGATTTGAGACCACATGGAAAAAAACTTGGTTGCTGTTGGAAGTGGTGTTAGAGAGCCAGCAGGAGGCACTCAACCTGTGGTCTGTGTGAGTCCTAATGCCCCAGTAATAGTAAAGGGGACACTATACTGTCAGTGGGCGCCGTCTTTCGGAAGAAATTAAAAATCCCATGGCACTTCTCGTAAAGAGCAGGGGTGTAACCCCGGTGTCCTGGCCAAAGTCCCTCAATTGGCCCTTACCCTTCATGGCCTCCCAACCATCCCCATCCACTGAATTGGCTCTATCACTGTCTCTTCCCTCCACCAATAGCTGGTGTGTGGTGAGCGCACTGGAGCCGTTGTCCTGTGGCTGTCTTCACATCATACAAGTGGATGCTGCACACTGGTGGTGGTGTGGAGAGACCCCCCTCATGATTGTGAAGCGCTTTGGGTGTATGGCCATACACAATAAATGTGCTATATAAATACACATTACATTACGTTACATATTGATTTTGTTAGCTCACATTGCTAGTTTGGTGGTGGACAATTCATCTGTGCATGTCATTAAGAAAAAAAATATGTTTGCCTATGTTATCTTTATTTGATATCTGAAAATGCACTTCCTGTTTGTTCTTAGCTCAATTCTCAGATTAGGTCTGTTTGAGGAATTGGGTGTGGCTAACATACTTAACCACGCCCCTCACACTCTTAGTTTTGATAAACAGAAATGGTGACTTTAAAAATGTGTTTACAAAGTAAGAATCTCAGTTAATCAACCTTTTAGTTTTTTTCAGAGCTGTATATCATCACAAATAACAGTTTTAAATAATGACTAATGAGGGATATGATAACACAGACCTTTATTCCACTTGGTGCTCTGCCAGGTGAGATTCCAGGATTTCCCTTTTTCCCCTGCAACACACCCAAAACAAATAACATGGAACAGTTTATAATATACAGTTGAAGTCAGTATTATTAGCCCTCCTGAATTATTAGCCCCCCTGTTTATTCTAATTTCTGTTTAGCGGAAAGAAGATTTTCTCAACACATTTCTAAACATAGCAGTTTTAATAACTCATCTCTAATAACTGATTTATTTGATCTTTGCCATGATGACAGTAAATAATATTTGACTAGATATTTTTCAAGCTACTAGTATTCAGCTTAAACTGACATTTAAAGGCTTACCTAGGGTAATTATGCAAGTTAGGGTAATTAGGCAATTTATTGTATTGTTCTGTAGGCAATCGAAAATAAATATTGCTTAAGGGGGCTAATAATATTGACCTTAAAAGGGTTTTATAAAAAATTAAAAACTGCTTCCTTCTACCTGAAATAAAACAAATAAGACTTTCTCCAGAAGAAAAAATATTATAGGAAATACTGTGAAAAATTCCTTGCTTTGTTAAACATCATTTGGCAAACAATTTTGCCTTCAATTGTATGTTAATTAACATAATTTAATCGACTATACTTTTCGAACTACCCACAGAGACACACTAAACTTGCCCTTATTTTGCCAGGTGTGACTAATTTATGTGCATCACAAATGAGGAGGTTATTGGAAGTCATTGTGACCCCTGTTCGCAAATTCATTACAAACAGAAGACTGCATCAGGACTCCATGCCGATTTGTCCTATATAGTCTACATGGATAAGAGTAATGAAGGCTCGCAAGGAAAGGAGTGCTGTTTATAGAAGAGAGTGACCCATGTACACTTGTGAGAATAAGTTTACAGTAAGTCTCAGCAGTGACACTGGGGTTCACAGACCACATTCTTCTGCCTTTTCAGGCAATGGGATGAAGCTGTGTTTTACGGTTGTGAGTCAAACACATCTTTAATCCCTTTAATTCAAGTAGGGTCACTTTTCTAGTGAATGAAGAATGAAAAGCAATTTGTTTTTCTTTAAAGGGGTAGTTCACCCAACACTCAAAAATGCAAAGCTACTAACTAAAAATGAGCTGAATCCACACAATTCTTGAGTTTTTTACTTAATTGTTTTATGTTCAATCCACTTAAATTTGTAAAAACAATTGAGTTAACTTAATCGATTTGTATTGGAGGTGACGCAGTGGCGCAGTATGTAGTGCTGTCGCCTCACAGCAAAAAGGTTGCTGGTTCGAGCCTCGGCTGGGTCGGTTGGTGTTTATGTGTGGAGGTTGCATGTTCTCCCTGCATTCGCGTGGGTTTCCTCCGGGTGCTCCGATTTCCCCCACAGTCCAAAGACATGTGGTACAGGTGAATAGTGTAAGCTAAATTGTCCAGAGTGTATGAGTAAGAATGAGTGTGTATGGATGGTTCCCAGAGATGGGTTGCAGCTGGAAGGGCATCCCTGGATAAAACATATGCTGGATAAGTTGGCGGTTCATTCCGCTGTGGCAACCCTGGATTAATAAAGGGACTAAGCCGAAAAGAAAATAAATGAATGAATGATTTGTATTGGAACAACGTGAAGGAATTTTTTTACAGTGAAAAATGCAAATTCTGCCATTGTTTAGTCAACCTTTACTTGTTTCAAACCTTTTCTGTTGAACACTAATATAGAAGATATTTTCAAGAAGACCATTGACTTCCATAGTATTTGTTTTTCGTACTATGGAAGTCAATGGTTACAGGTTTTCAGTATTTTTCAGAATATCTGCTTTCATATTCAACAAAAGAAAAAAACTCATAAAGGTTTGAAACCACTTCAATTACAATTTTTGGGTGAACTATTTCTTTAACAGTTACAGTCTATGTTAGTTATAGCATAAATTTGGCAAGAATAAAAGATAAAGAACATTTTTTTCAAGTACTGAAAAAGCTGTTTTTTGCAGATTCAGAATCACAAAAAAATGAAAATAATATCTATTTATTAAAGGGATAGCTCAAAATTCTGTCATCGTTTCCTCAACCTTTACTTGTTTCAAATCTATTTAAGTTTCTTTCTGCATTCTCTAAATAGGGCTCCAATAGGGCGCCATACAAACTGCAATTAGCGCAGATTTATGAGCTTGTTGCACCATTACCTGATAATTACTTTTGTGAATTGGTGCAAAAATAAGGTTGGAGGCACTGTTAAAAGGATAGTTCACCAAAAAATAAAAATGCACTCTCTATTTTCTCATCCTCAAGTTGTTACAGACCTTTACGAGTTTCTTTCTAATGTTAAACTACAAAGAAGGTATTTTGAAGAAAGCTGAAAACCTGTACCTATTGACTTCCATTTGTTTTTCCTATTGACTATGAATATAGAAGTCAATGGTTACAGATTTTCAGCTTTCTTCAAAATACCTTCTTTGGTGTTTAACATTAGTAAGAAACTCACAAATGTCTGTAACCACTTGAGGAAGAATAAATAGTGAGTACATTTTTGTTTTGGGGTGAACTGACCCTTTAACAGTGCTTCCAACCTTATTTTTGCACCAGTAACTATCAGTTAATGGTGCAACAAGCTCATAAATCTGCGCTGAATGCAATTTGTATGGCATAATCTTGGAGGCCAGTTTAGAAAATCCAGCAGACTTGTTCTTTTCAGGGACTGCAATTCAGACATCAAGATAGTCTCTTTTAAGTAAAAAAAAAGCGTCTGGATATATGCCCAGATGCTCTTTTCAAGACATTTCAACATATTTCCAATAAGAAAAGCCTGCTAGGAATCCCACAACAAACTAAGTGTTAATGTTGTGGGTCTCTCTCTCTCATTCTGTCCTTCTCTCTGTCTTTTTTGTCTCATCTTTGTCCCATTTGGCAGGAATAATAAAAGAGGGGGATTTAAACTTGGGCTCTCTTCATAAGGCTAAGAAAGATCTTTGTTCTCCTGGTCTATTGTAAGCCAGATGTGGTAAAATGAACAACTGCGAAAAAAAAAAAAAGCGTGAATGGAAATCATTCACAGGTCCAACAATGTCGTCAAACCCATACATCACCATATATTTCCTGCCAATGATCATCAGAATTCGTTAGCTCGTGTTTTTATTGTTTTTCTTTTCATTTACAACAGCTCAATATTGATGGAAGTTTTTTTTCTTGGCTCCCAAAGTAGTCATGTTTGTATTCTAGTAGATGTAGACTGTTTTTTTTATTGCTTTGTTTCTAGGTTTCATAAAACACACAGTATTCTATCTTGAGATATCACTGCAATACCTGAGAAAAGTCTTGTCGTCGATCTCAGTTGTAAGAACAACAAATAATAACTTGACTTCTAATTGGTCATTTGGAAAAGTGGCAGAAGGTAGATGAATCATCTGTTGAACTGCATCCAAATCATCACAAATTCTGCAGCAGACATAATTAAACCCACATGGACCCAACATTGTAACAGAAATCAGTAAAGTTTGGTGAAGGAAAAATCATGGTTTGGGGTTACATTCAGTATGAGGATGTGTGAGACATCTGCAGAGTGGATGTCAACATCAACAGCCAGAGGTATCAAGACATTTGTGCTGCTTATTACATTACAAACCACAGGAGAGGGCAAATTCTTCAGCAGGATAGCGCTCCTTCTCATACTTCGGCCTCCACACCAAAATCCCTGAAAGCAAAGAAGGTCAATGTGCTCCAGGATTGGCCAACCCAGTCAATAGACCTGAGCATAATTGAACACGAACATGTCTGGGGTAAGATGAAGGAGGGGGCATTGAAGATGAATGCAAAGAATCTTGATGAACTCTGGGAGTCCTGCAAGACGCTTTCTTTACCATTCCAGATGACTTTATTAATAAGTGATTTGAGTCATTGCAGAGATGTATGGATGCAGTCCTCCAAGCTCATGGGAGTCATACACAATATTCATTCTTTTTCCACTGCACCATAACTTTATATTCTATACTGGACATTTTTTCTGTTAAGTGACAAGACTTTTGTCTAAGCAAAGTCAGACCTTACTGTCTTAATTAAATAACTAAAAATCAAGGTATAATTTGTTTTGGGTAAAAAAAAGCGTAATCTAGAGGCCTTTGCCTTTCACATAGACCACTTCTGATACCAAATAAACAACAAGAAGTCAATTTATTATTTGTTGTTCCTAAAACCAGGATAGGTGACAAGATTTGTCTCAGGCAGTGTATACTATAAGTACATATGGCTCGTAATAAGACGCCACTGAGTAGATCAAAGCTCGTGTATATGTTTAATGATCCCCTTTAAGTTTGTGGAACTCGCTAATACGTTCAAGACCTGCATTTCATGAGGACATTAATATGGGATTAGTTACTTTACTTAAAAAAAAGTGAGTAAAGCTGTTGCCCTAAAGTACAAAGGAAATCAAAACTAAACATATGATTCTGTTATCTCACATTGCTCCCATTGTTTTGTGGTGAACAATTGATCTGTGCATGTCATTAACAAAAAAAATTAATAAAATAGTTTGCCCTTTAATTGAAATCTGAAAATGCATTTCCTGTTTGTTCTCAGTTCAATTATCAGATTAAGTCTGTCTAATGTATTGGGCATGGCTAGCAAAATAAATCACGCCCCTCACTGTCAGTTTTGACAACAAACAGAAATGGTGAGAAGGAGTCTGTTAGGTTGTAATAACTCTTCTAAAACCATTTCCCCATCTTTCTAAATGAAATGCCTACTTTACTGTATCCAATCAGCTCGAAGTACAAAAAAAAACAAGCCATTTGTTTCACATTTAAGATTCCGTTTCTCTATTGGAACTGCGTAACAATACAAATAATAATAAAAAAGGTTGCAGCTTCAGTTCATGCAGAGTCTAAAGGCGACAAGTTGACTTTGAGTTTGTAAGACTTTACTAAAAGCTTTAAGTTGACTTTAAGGGACAAGTTGACTTCAAGCTGACTTTACAAAGGTGGGTAAACCTGTTGTAACTTGAAAGTTCACACACTTAATTATTCACATATTGAATTAACTTACTAATATTAAGGTTACTCACATTTTAAAGTTATTTAATCTCTTTTTATAGTGTGGTATGTCTAAATTTTTAAAAAGATAATCAAAACAGAAAACAAAGAAAAAAAAAACCTGAAAGCAACACAAATGCAAAACTAAATACACAACAAAAATGCTAAATATAATCACAATAAAAGAAAATGCAAAACCAAACAAAAGCACTAAAGATAGTGTTAAACAAAAGAAAAAACAAAGCCAAATCTAAGAAAAAATGCAAATAACAACACAAGATGCAATAACGAGTACAATAACAAAACAAAAAAACAAGAAGATGCATAACAAGTCAAAAAGCAAAACAAAACAAGCAAAACAAAACCCTTCCAAAGTAAAAAAAAAAAAACATGTCAAAAAGGCAAAACAAAAACGAAGAGGAAAAAATGCAACATAAAACAAAACAAATAAAAATTAAACAAATAAAACAAGCAAATGGTCCAAGCACACAAGTCTAAGGTGATAACATCCACAAGATCATCACATCATTGTTTTCAGTAGTACATACCTTGGATCCAGGAGTCCCTGGGGGTCCTGGTTTTCCATGTGGACCAGAGGGACCCTGCAAAACAACACATGTTCACTTGTATTCGTGTGCTGTCTGCTCCATAGTTACTGTGCAATCACTACAGGACACTTAAGCTGGGTCACTCACAGGCTTTGACCCACATTATTGTTTTTCCTCTTGCCAAACAAGAAAGGGCCAATAAAAAGAAAAGGAAGCAAAGGAGAGGGGCACGTAAGAAAAGTAAATATATACAGAAAAAAATTTTGAAAATAAAGAATGAAGTACCTGAATGTTTTTTAAGCACATGACAATCACTTCTGTCAGCTCAATAGATGCTATCAAGCACCAAATTAACACTCAGAAAATGTTACTGTTAGTCAAAACGCTACGGTTACTAAAGTAACCCTTCGTTCCCCGAGGGGGGGAACGGAAATGCTATGTGGAAACTTCCACTATGGGGATTTCGTCAGAATCCAATCATCTGAAAGAGTATAAAAACGGGCCAATGAAATGCCAATGAGTTGGCAGCGTCAGCGTGCACAGCTGGCGTCAATGACAATCAGTCATGCTATAAAGACGCAGCCAGTGCCATGCTCGACATCCTTTTCTAGCTGAAGAGACTTTCACGCTCAACAGCTAAGGGACAATCGTTGTGGCGAAGGAACATAGCATTTCCGTTCCCCCCCTCGGGGAACGAAGGGTTACTTTAGTAACCGTAGCGTTCCCCTTCGGATGGGGAACTCCAATGCTATGTGGAAACTTCCACTATGGGGAAATCTATGGAAAACGCCACAACGAAAGAACCTTACTGCGCCCCTGGCGAAGGGTGTGCCACGCAGTAGAGCAAGCGCACCTACAACGCCCCGAGACACAGTCTTCCAACGTGTCCCCTGGCCCTCACTTACCTGTTCAGAAACGGTTATATTTTTCGGGGAGTCGCAATAACCCTGTAAAAAGGTTTTGATACGACAGTACGTTGGGAAAGCGTTCAGTCCCGATAGGGAGGACGCTGCGGAGCTCACCTGCTACCCAGAGGGGAGACCTGGTGACAATCTATGGACCAGCCCAGAGATGGGGGGGTCCTAGCATAAGGATGGTTAGCGGGGAGGGAAGACACGAGCCTGCCCTAAAAAGGGGGGACTATACCGTGGCTGTGTGAACGTATGGGATCGCCAGCGGGGATCACACATAGCAGGCACCTATACCCAGAACGCGGGCTGACCAGCGGGCATGCCGACAACGTAACGGGCCAACACCTGACTCCTCCGCTGAGTCAGGTGCTGGGGGCCTCGGAGGAACTCTGCAGGGTTCGCCAAAGAAATGGGGAACTAAACTGACAAAGCTGAAAAAGCGCACGTATCTTCGGGTTAGGGAGAGTGGCGCAGCAAGCGTGTTTCGACACCTCAACCGAATCGTTTCCTCAATCACCAAGGGTTGCCTAATACCCTTGAGGAAACCGGCTCCACTCGCAGATTGTAACCTTGCAAATGTATTGGGTGTCACCCAACCCGTAGCTCTACAAATGTCTGTCAGAGAGGCGCCGCGTGCTAACGCCCAGGAGGATGCGATGCTCCGTAATGGAGTGCGCTCTCACCCCCGGGGGACACGGCTCACCCTGGCCCAAAGGCGAGGGAGATGGCATCCACTACCCAGTGGGCCAACCTCTGTTTAGATACGGCACTTCCCATCTGCCGACCACTGTAATGGACAAAGAGCTGGTCAGAGGATCTAAGGCTCTGAGTGTGGTCCACATATATTCGCAAAGCGCGAACAGGACACAACAATGAAAGGGCTGGGTCTGCCTCCTCCGCGGGCAGCGCTTGCAGGCTCACTACCTGATTGTTAAACGGCGTGGTAGGAACCTTGGGCACATAGCCGGGCCGGGGTCTCAGGACAACGTGAGAGTAGGCCGGCCCGAATTCTAGGCACGAGTCACTGACCGAAAATGCCTCCAGGTACCTAACCCTCTAACCGATGCCAACACGACCAGCAGAGCTGTCTTCAAGGACAGAAATCTCAAGGATACTGAGTCGAGTGGTTCGAAGGGATCCCCACGTAGGCTCGTAGCACTACCGCGAGATCTCAAGAGGGTATGAGAGGGGGGCGGGGGAAAACATCCGCCTCGCACCTCTGAGGAACTGGATGATGAGGTTATGCCTCCCCACGGTGCCGCCATCCACGCATCATGATGAGCGGAGATGGTGGCCACGTAAACCCTCAGTGTGGAGCGCGACAGCCTTCGCTCCACCTGTCCTGAAGGAAAGAAAGCACAACACTGATCTGGCAAGATCGGGGGTCTTCTCGGCGAGAAGCGCACCACTCAGTGAATAGACTCCACTCCAGGGCGTAGGCATGCCTCGTAGAGGGTGCACTAGCCTGAGTGATGGTATTAACCACCGCCACCGGTAGGTTACCTAAGTCTTCCTCGTCGCGTCTTATGGACCCCACGTGGAGGTTCCACAGAACTAAGCGAGGGTGCCAGATGGTGCCCTGTCCCTGAGAGAGTAGGTCCTCTCTCAAAGGGACTCGCCAGGGGGGGCGTCGCGAGGAGGGAGAGTTCTGATATCCAGGTCCGGTTGGGCCAGGGGCGCAACTAGCAAGACCTGCCCCTCGTCCTCCCTGACCTTGCACAGAAACTGCGCGAGTAGGCTCACTGGGGGGAGTGCATACTTACGCATGACTCGGGGTGGAGTCGCCATTCTCCCGGGGAAGGAGCTGCCGTGAGAGCCTGTTGGCCGCACGGTTGAGCCCATCCGGGGTGTGAATAGCAAGCAGCGACTTCAGCCGCGTATGACTCCAGAGGAGCAGACGGCGAGCGAGCTGAGACATGCAGCGGGAGCGTATACCCCCCATCCGGATGGAATACGCTACCGCGGCCATGCTGTCCGTCCTGACCAGCACGTGTTGCCCCCTCAGCACCGGTAAAAAGCGGCGCAGAGCGAGAAACACTGCCAACAGCTCTAGGCAGTTGATATGCCAATGCAGCTGGGTTCCCCTCCACAGGTCCGCAGCAGCATGCCCGCTACACACGGCCCCCCCACCCCATACTGGAGGCATCTGCCGAAACGACAGCCTGCCTGGACGCCTGACCTAGGGGCACACTGGCCCGTAGGAAGGAGGGGTCCTTTCCAGGGGGTACGGGTGCGGTGACACAGCGCAGTGACAGTCACTCGGTGTGGGCCCGCGTGCCATGCGCGTCTGGGGACCCGATCGTGAAGCCAATGCTGTAGTGGTCTCATATGGAGCAATCCGAGCGGCGTGGCCGCGGCTACGGACGCCATATGCCCCAGGAGCCTCTGAAATAATTTCAGGGGGACCACTTTTTTTCCTGTCGAACTCTCTCAGACAGTTCAGCATTACCTCGGCGCGCTCTCGTGAGAGGCGCGCCTCCATAGTGATCGAGTCCAGCTCCAACCCGAGAAAGGAGATGCTCTGCACGGGGGCGAGCTTGCTCTTTTCTCGGTTGACCTGAAACCCCAACGGGCGGAGGTGCCGGAGCACCTTGTCTCTGTGCATAATCAATTGCTCCCGAGAGTGGGCTAAAAATCAGCCAGTCATCGAAATAATTGAGCGTGCGGATGCCGGCGAGCCGAAGGGGCGCGAGGGCACCCCCCGCGAGCTTGGTGAAAACTCGCGGAGACAGAGAGAGCCCGAAGGGGAGGACCGTGTATTGCCACGCTCGACCTTCAAACGCAAACCGCAGAAACTGCCGGTGGCGTGGAAGTGTGGAGATATGAAAATACGAGTCCTTCAGATCTATTGCTGCAAACCAATCCTGAGGACGAACGCATCGCGTGATGCGCATCTGCGTAAGCATTCCGAAGCGCAGCCTGTGAAGGCAGCGGTTCAAAATGTGCAGATATAGGATTAGCCATAGCCCACCGCTTTTTTTTTTTGTTTTTTTTTTTTTTTTTTTTTGGGGCACGATGAAGTGCGGGCTGTAAAACTCGCGCTCCATCTCGGCTGGAGGGCCGGCTCGATTGCATCCTTCGCCAGGAGGACAGCAATCTCCTCTCGCAAGACAGGGGCGGACGCAGGACTGACCCTGGTCGCCCGTGAACCTGGGAGGCCGTTTAGCGAACTGAATCGCATAGCCGAGTCTGGTCGTATGGATGAGCCATTGCGATGGGCTGGCCCGCGCTAACCAGGCAGGCAGAGCCCCCGCAAATGGTCCCACCCGCACGATCGCTGACGTGCCAGCGGCGGGGCAGCGTGGAGTGAGTGGGCTCATCCGGGGAGCGCTGGGGTCCCACAGGAGAGCAGGAGAGGAGATGTTCTCGTCTCGCACTCAAACTCCAGGAGAGGGGCTGGGAGTGGAGAGAAAGGAGACCGTTCTCTCGTGCTCCATGAGCCATTGGCGAAATGCACCGATCCTGCGAGCTGGAAGGCATAGCGTCCCAGACTGGCAGTGTTCGGGCTGTCACATCCGGAGGAGGGGAAAAGTGCTCTTTCACTGAGGATTTTGATGGCGTTTTTTTTTTTTTTTTTTTTTTTTTTACGCCTTTAAATAACGTGCCCCGCCCTCCAGCGGGGAAAGAGCAAATTCCCTCCTCCCCAGATGGCCCGCCTCAGGGACGCTTCGCGGTCCGTTTTACCGAACTTAGCGGCGCCCTGGGCGGGGGACGCTGGTTGCCGGCGCGATGCTCGGCGCAGCCGCGTGGCCGGAGGCGCAGGCGGGGGCGGCGAAGCAAAGCTGCGGGCGGGCGTCCTCGGCGAAAAAGCAGTGGATGTGGATGGCTCGGCGGGGGGGAACGGTCATACAATCCCGCCGATAGAGACCTCGCCCATCGCCTCCGACTGCTCTATCACCGGCGTGAATTCCTGGGCGAATTCACCGCCAGTGTCGCCGAACAGGCCAGCCTGGGATATGGGTGAGTTAAGAAAGCGAACTTTGTCAACGTCACGCACATCACCAGGTTTAGCCTGAGGTGGCATTCCTGGATCACGGATGTGATCATCGTCCTTCCCAGGGCACACACAGCCGACTTTTTTTTTTTTTTTTTTTTGTAAGAGCATAGTCGGTTGCGGTGCGGAGCGCATGCTCAGTCCTGGGTCAGAACCATCCTCGCGCAGCCGGGCCAGCGCCTGCGCTTGGTAGCGCTGGTAGGTGGCCATAGCGTGCATGGTGAGGGGGAAGGCGCACGCAGCACACTGCGTGAGCCTACTGTGCCCATCCAGGAAGAAGGGGATGGGGAGGCTTAGAAGGTCTCGCCTTCATCCTCCACATCACACCCCTCTAATCGGTCCGGCCGCGGAGCTGGGGGATAAACCATCTCCAGAGCCACGGCCGAAGCAGCCTGGGGAAGCACAGCCGCAAAGTCTGCTTCTGGATTCGACGCCGCGCTCAAAGTCCCGGAGGGAGCGAGCGGGTTCGAATCCTCGTCAGACCTTGACAGCCCAACCTCCAAGGATGGTGAGGATGGAAGCGCACGCAGATCGGGCAGAAAAAAGTGCCCTCAGGACAGCGTGAGCTTACTGTGCACTTCCGGGAAGAAGGGGACGGGAGGCTTTGAAGGTCTTGCCTCCTTATATCCTCCACATACACCCATCTAGTCGGTCCGGCCGCGGGGCTGGGGGATAAACCATCACCAGACCCACGGCCGAAGCAGCCCGAGAAAGCACGGCCATCACGTCTGCTTTTTAGATGCTAACGCCGCGCTCTCCTCCCCGGAGGGAGGGAGCGAGCGGGCTCGCATCCTCATCAGACAATGACAGCCCATCCTCCGATGCAGCGATGGACATCTGACCCCCGGTGTCATCAGGTGAGAGAGCGACCATCCAAGGACGGAGCGCTTCTCTTCACCTGAAGCTTGGATGGAGCGCGTGGAGGAGCGAGAGGTCCACGGCCCGGGGGCGGCGGATTTACTCTCACTGAAACCCTCAGATCTGCCCGAGTGCCAACCGCAGTGCGGGGGACAACTGGGGTGGGTGGCTCTTTTGCAAGAGCGAGCCGCGATCTTAACTGCGCAACAGACATGACATCAGTGATGGCATGCACTGCCCGCGAGCACCGCATTAACATGCTGGACCCCCAGACATGAAACGCTGTGCTCGTGCCCATCATCCGGGGATAGGAAACCACCGCATCCAGAAACGCACGGTCGGAGTGACGTCTTGAAAAAGACGCGCTGCACGACCGTGTTGCTCTTTTAGGAAAGCTTTTTTCCTATATACAAACCGCTCTTGGAGGACCGGACCCAAAGGACGCCAGGCAAGGGAGAAATACCCAGCTCGACCATCTGCCACTGCGTATACGCGCTCTGGACCGGGAGAAGCTGCTTCTCGATCTCTCCCTGTAGACACAGGTTGGAGATACCCTCAAAGACTCTCTCAGAAGCTTCGTGAAAGGCTCTGAAAGCGAAAGGATGTCGAGCATGGCACTGGCTGCGTCTTTATAGCATGACTGATTGTCATTGACGCCAGCTGTGCACGCTGACGCTGCCAACTCATTGGCATTTCATTGGCCCGTTTTTATACTCTTTCAGATGATTGGATTCTGACGAAATCCCCATAGTGGAAGTTTCCACATAGCATTGGAGTTCCCCATCCGAAGGGGAACAGACTTTGTCAGGTGAAATGAGTAATGAGTAGGGCCAGACAGAATATGCAGACATTTTTTTGCTATTTCTGCGGAGAATTTTGTGAAAATCTGCGGATTTATGCGTAACTAAAAACGGAATACATGAAATAAAAAATAATGCCTTTTTAACTTTTATTTAATGTTTATTCATCTGGATCGACTTGTTTAGTAAACAAAGCAAGTCTCTCATATAATATATCTATTAAAGACAGAAAATACGTCGGCGCCAGTGGTGTAGTAGTTAGTGCGTCGACACATGTACTCAGGTGCTCATGGCGACCAGAGTTCGATTCCCGCCTCACGGTCCTATGCCGATCCTTCCCCTTTCTCTGCTCCCCATGCTTTCCTGTAAATACTCTCTACTTTCCTATACAATAAAGCTGAAAATCATCACAAAAAAAAAAGTCAGAAAATACTACCTTACAAACTGTATTGTAAATTAATCAAATTAACATTTTCATATTAGTCAATATTCTTACTGAAATCATTTAAAAACTGAATAAAAATAAATTTACACACATTTACAAATAAAATTTGTTTAAATTAGTAAATGAATAGACTCAACGACGGACTAAAATTCTGTGGAAATCTGCAGATTTCTGCACGTGCAGATTCCGTGTGGGCTTAGTGATTAGCAATTGGAGCATGTTTTAATAAATTTATAAAATAATAATTGACCTTCACTGATGTAAGCCACAGATTTAATTAAATAAATAAAAAGTGTAAAAGTTGATTACAAACCAAAATAGTTTCTTGTTCAAACTACTTAATTAAAATGAGTTGGAACAACACAATTACTGAGATTTGTATGTTCATTCCACTTAAATCCACTTAAATTTGTTAAAGGTGCTGTATAAAAAATACTTTTATTCTATTTTACACTCTTGCTATTATAGATGCTTATTTTCTGATCCATATTTTTTATCTTCTGTTATGTTCTGGTAAAGCATTTGCTAACAATTAAATCATAATGCTTTCTAAAGCAATTTTGACTGATACTGTATGTCTAGCACTGCCTAGTACTCCAGTACTTCCACAGAAAATGTTTTAAAAATAGCTTGAAATAATACATTTTTTATTACATTATATTGGCTTGTATTATACATTATAAACTGAACCATATTAAAAATCAATATCAAAATTCTTGCTGATGATTAACGAATAATGAATGTTTAAAGTGAGTATTGATAACCTTGAGCAGAGCTGTCGACTCAAACGCAGGGAAACTATCTGTGTTGATGCTCCAGTAAATTTTTTTATATTTTTTATATACAGTTGAAGTTAGAATTATTAGCCTCCCTTTGAATTTTTGTTTTCTTTTTTAAATATTTCCCAAATGATGTTTAACAGAGCAAAGAAATTTTCACAGTGTGTCTGATAATATTTTTTATTCCGGAGAAAGTCTTATTTGTTATTAGCCCCTTTAAGCTATATTTTTTTCGATAGTCTACAGAACAAACCATCGTTATACAATAACTAGCCTAATTACCCTAACCAGCCTAGTTAACCTAATTAACCTAGTTAAGCCTCTAAATGTCACTTTAAGCTGTATAGAAGTGTCTTGAAAATTATCTAGTAAAATATTATGTACTGTCATCATGGCAAAGATAAAAGAAATGAGTTATTAGAAATGAGTTATTAAAATTATGTTTAGAAATGTGTTGAAAAAAAATCTTCTCTTCGTTAAACAGAAATTGGGGAAAAAATAAACAAGGGGGCTAATAATACAGGGGGGCTAATAATTATGACTTCAACTGTATCTCAGAAAATTCTGGCACATGTGCTGCAATTTTTTTATGAATCACAGGGCAACTCCAAAGTGTTTATTTCTACACATATTCTGACCTTCACCCCCATTAAGTGCCGCTAAACATGCTGAAATAAGGCTGCACCAATAAACTGTAAACATCATTTCATTTGTGAGCAGTCTTGTGTATATTTTCCAGTGATCTTGGTTGGCTGTAATTCATCAAATGATGATTAAATGATAGAGAAGAGTTATAACCTGCGTAACTCGTGTATATACAAAAATGAAATACAGTGGAGCACACTTTAGGCAATTTTAAAGTGCTGTTCGAAGTGTCTGGATACTGTACAGCCCCACTAAAAAAAGGCCAGATTGGAGTCTTGAATCCTTCACTACTTACTTAAAGGTGCTGAATGTGCTGTAAGTTTTTGATTCTTCTTAAGCAATAATATACCATATCATGTTAGCAGATATTTAAGAAACATGCTAAGTGAACATTCGTGTTTATCTGAAAAACAATGCAGTCAGATATTCTGCTTTGAAAATGTGCATTACGCGGCGAAACGGCTGTCTTTGTTATGGTCATTTAACCCACCTAATGCCTA